>NC_052507.1:28526187-28680348 GCF_014356525.2 Nilaparvata lugens
TCAATTCATTTGAACAAAAGAGCTGATGATTACTGTACTACAATATTCCTTTCACTTTAAAGTTGCTGTAAACAACTGTTCATGTATGTTTTGAATCTTCTTGCTTGGATAACAAGGAGATAGTAAAATCTCTTTACAATATTTGAATGACGACAAAGGTTTTGAGAATGTGGCTAGGTATACTGAAGTAGCGAACATTTTAAAATTCATAACATAGTTGAGTGCAACAAGGTTAACAAACAACTGAATGGTATTCAAGCATTCAATATGCTCAGACGAATTTCAATGTGATATTATTGAAGCATCTGGACGTTGTTGTGGAGAACAGGTGCAGTTCCATTGAATAGCCGGAAGTAGACTTTTAAATATTTAAAAGGACCGCTACTCTGTATTATGTAGTATAAGGATACGATGTTTCCTCCTTTTACTTTTCATATTATCATTATGATCAAGCGTTTGATATGTGCATGACATTATCATTATTACTTTGCTTTATACAAGTCTGGAAAGTATTGAATCTCTCCTGTGTCCTGTCTCTTTATTACCGTATCTAATCTGCCAAGCTTTGTTCAAAATAAAACTGACATTCATCAACATCTTTCCAATCTCATCTTAGTAAAAGTTGAATCCATGTTGAAAATCTTTTATTCGTGATACATGGTAGCCTACTTATTTTAGGTAATGGACAATTCAAATGAAATATGTAGTTTTTCAAGAATCCGAATACTAGTTAGTTTTCATATTGGTTCAATGAGACACAGCGAAATGAAGCTTTAAGTTTTGCTGGAACGTGATTGATGTTACCTCATTTCAAACTACACGTAATTTACATTGGAAAAAATAGAATGAAATGTATTCTAGGAAGTATGTAATGTATTTCTGGATATAAACCAATAATATTTTTATAACCAACTTCTCATAAGATAAATTCTCTCAAATGTCGGATATTGCTGTATTTCTTTATTGAATGGTGGAGTGATGATTGAATACATCTTTCCTTCAAATCGAAAACTTCGCCTCTGCTTCTACTTAGCTCACTCTTGTGAAAATAATAGGTATAATCGCTCATTTAATTTGAACCTACAATATTGAAATCATCCATTACTGACTACATGCAAATGGCATGTGAGGATTTCAAATTGTTTACTATTTGCTGGTTGGGAGGGGTCAAGGCTCGTTGACGATGACCTCAGCAGGAAAGAAAGTTTTGGACCAGTGATATAATAGTGGCCATTGATGGTCTAATTACTCAGACCGTCAGAGCGTGGTGCTGGGAAAATCTTGAACTTGAATGAGATCAATGCACTTGAGTAAAATACTTGAGAATAGTGTTATTGTCTTTTCCTGTAATATTAGTCATTACATTCACTTTCCAGATTCTCTCTGTACGAGTAATTTTTGCTGATTGGGATGGATGTGCTCAAGGATTCTCACACGTATCTGGTTCATTTTTTTCATTGTAGTAGTACATCCATCAGTAATGCTGTAAGTTTAAATCGATCAATAACCAATTCAACATTATGCAATTTTAGTTTTAGTATTTCAATTTGAAACTTTCTGGTTTTGATGCAAATTCATGATGAGAATATTATTGTTCGTCAGCCGAAGTAGATTGTGTGATAATATATTTTGGCTTATAAAAACTGTAGCAGGCTAGGTAATTCTCAGCCTAGCGTATGAAAGGGCTGATAGGGTATCTATTGGAGCCAATTGTGGGATATTGAATCTCAAGGGAACAATTATGCATTTAACTCCAAATAAGGGGATCATCATGATAATTTGATCTTCATCACATTTCCATGCATCTGCGTTTCTATTTTCAAGGCATGATATAATACACGGCATCACGATCCATTGGAAAGGCAAAACTACCTTTTTTCTCGAAATTTTCAATTCTTGGAATTATGGTTATCACTAAATGCCTGAATTTATTGTTCTAATAACTATTGTAGTATCTCAAAAAATGTTAGTGAATCCTACCTATTGATCTTCAGTTGTTTTATATTGTAATACAGTATTACATTTAGAGATTGAGGACATGTTGATTTCAATTTAGCATAGCTTCTTTGATTTGCCAAAGAATTGCATGTTCTAGTATTATTTTCGTTTGGTTTTAATCTTGAATATATTTCGTTAATTTCATTTTTGGTTTTTCATAATTATAATAAACGATTTCCACCTTCACTCACATTGAACAGATTTAATTAATCTTGAGCAGAGTTATTTAATCTATGCAAGTGTTTGGAATATACATTTTATAGTTGAATCAAAAACATTCAATATATATTGAAATGTTGTCTTTGGTACGGTCTGTTCTTGATATTCATTTTTGTAGAATTGATGCTGGCAAATCGTTGACCAAAATAAAAACGAACAATATCAAACTGGGATTCCGTTTTTGAAGAGCTTATTATTCCTATTCGGAAATCTCCTCTGTTATACATTTGATCCGGACGTCAGGCGTACCAGATTCGGTGAGATCCTGATGAGAGTCTTCTTCAGCCACTAATTTCGACTGGACAGCCTTCTTCCAGCATTCGGCCTTCTTGTTGGTCGAGGCCTCCTGAAGGACAACTGGTTCTTTGAACTTTTGTGTACCAGTTCGGTCTGGCCAGTGCATGGGTTAGTGCTAGTGGTACACTGCCAGTAACCAGCCAAATTCTTTGCTAGTGATCATTTTTTATAACCTTATCATACTTTATAAAAGTTGGTCCGTTCGAGGTGCTGATCATAAAAATCAACTAGTGAAAAATGTGAATTGAATAAAGATGGATGGGAATTGAATAAATATGGATGGAAAATTTAGTTACACTAGGTTTTCAACAAACGATATAATTTCTTACTCCAGTTGATGCAGGTATGTAGGCCTACTGAGATTAAATTATAACTTATAAGTATTGTTTATACGCTGAATGTAACAATTTTTGTTTGTCTTTATGCAAAAGTGAAAGTATTATCCAATAATACTGTTATTCAATACTATTACATGCACTAAAATGCTAAGCTCTTGTGGATAGGCCTACATGCTCTATCTCATTCATCATAAAGAATTCAGGGATTTGTTCAGATTGATAATTAAAAACTAATGTAATTCAAGAGAGAACTTCAATGACAATGTACTTGTGAAATAAATTTATAGCTTAGCATTTGTGCCTTGCACTCATTTTCCGTCATCCAATGTGTGAACTCTCCTATAAGAAGCAATGGTTTTCTCCTTTGTCCAGCAGAGTAGTTATTGTAGGAAATAGGGCTTTAAGGTGCATCTCATCGATATATAAATTTGTAGATTGGATGATAATAAATTAATATTACAGGAAATATATCCATCGATCATTCTTCTTGAAAATCTCTTAACTTCAATGAATCTCTCTCAAACTGAAGCTCTCATGTTCTGGGCGAGATTCATCCTACGCCAATTTTGCAAAATTAAACAAATTAGCTTGAAAAATAATTGTTCATGATTTATATCCTTGACATTAGAAATGTGAGTCACCGTTGATGCTTCCAATGTGTCTGTAGGTAGTATTATTTACAAAACAAAACTGCTCATTTCGAACGCCAACTCAAATTTGGTGACATAGTGTATTGTTTTCGGAGAGATTTAATTGCTTGTATAAATAATGAGGTTGCCAGTGGAAGTGTTTTGGTAATCAGCCAGTTTTATTACTTCGTTGAAACTCTGATGTTGGTTATCCTCTGGTTGCATGGAGGAGCATCAATGATGATTTTTCCCCATTTCAATATTGAAAAATGGAATGTTTTGTCAAATTTATTCATTTTTTTTATTTGTTTACTGTATGTGGTAGCCTAGGTTGAGTGATAATCACGAAAGTCATTCATTAGAAAATGTAGGGTTGTCCTGAATATAATAATAGTTTCCATCCTAGCTTTAGTCTCATACTCATGAAACCCTCATCTTCACATATTTTTTCTTGATTGATTTCATTAGTTGACTAGTACTATTCAAGTACTAGTACTCTAGTTATCAAATTATTTGATGTTTTTGATAAAGTATTCTATAGTATCTCTATTATTGATTATTCAAGAACTCAAATCTAAACTTTTTGATAGAAAGATCCCCAGAATGACTTGATAGCTATTTACTTGAAGCCAGTGAATACCACGCGTTCATTTTTTCCACTTCATTACTTCATCGGTTTGCATATGTTATAATAAAAATAATAACTCTTATTTCCTCAATCAGTTAATAATTGATTTTCAACTTATAAAAGCACCTCTCAATGATAGAAACTGAATGAGAAAATAGATTATTACTGAACGTTCTTTTAATATGTTTTGTGTGTTTCTGAAGCCGTACGTTTAATATTATATGTCACCACAACTGAAAAGTGAGAATTCGTTTCGTAAAAACATCCAGTTAAATAATAATTAAGGACCTGGTTTCGTATAGGTATTCCATGAGTTGGAGTTGACTACAGGTGCTAGACGGAACAGTGGAATGGAAAATGCGGGTGTTGGTGATTTAATCCGTTGAAACTTTTTAATCCGATCGCGCCCAACTTAATTCTCTCTCAACTATTGTGGCTCGGCTCAGCACACCTGTTATCGTTTCAAATAGGTGTTCGCTATCAAATTGAAATCAATATTGATTACAGGATCTGCCTCGTCAGGATTTATTCACGGAAACATTACTGTGGAACGGTTTTGAAAAATTTCCATGGTTGCTATAGAAGAGAAAAATAAATCGGTTGTAATTTGTTTTCAAAAATCTTTCCTTCTTTGCAGGTTCATTCACATATTGATTGTTAATAAATCAGGTGTCCTAGTTTATACTAACATTCATTTATACACACTGATACTGTAAATTTAAAACTAAAAATTATTTGAAGAATAATAGTGTTACATTTCAATTTTGGTTATTTGTCACGTTATTTAGGAAGCTGATGGATGCCATCATTTTTCAAATTCATTGGAATTAAGTTTACACTAAATGTAATTGAAGTACTAAATCAGTTTTCTTTATTGTTGATTTGTTGTGTAGTTGATATTGTGGTAGATATTGAAAGAAAACCACATGACCTGTTCAATACCGCTGATTTATCAAGACATTTCAAGATATTAGTTTCGGTGGTTACGCCCTTAGAAATCTTCAGTAAACGTCCTGATAAATCAGTAGTTTTGTCAATTTAAAGTAGTTTCAATACAATGTCAGTATGTTTCTACTAGAATCACTTCTACGGTGACACCTTAGTGTATAGTATGCCATCTTATATGTTTGAAAATTGTTATCATATTCATTTCATTTCACAATTACAACATCAAATTGGAGAGAATCAACAGGATAAACCCAAAACTTTTCTCTCCTAATTTTGATTAAAATTGTCCAAATGAGGTTATAAAAACACTTATTATAATGATCACAAAAATTTATAGTCCAAATATACATTATACTAAACATTTTGTATCTGGGTTAATCAGATAGTTGAAATGATGAATTACCACACTTGAAAATGTAAGTATCCATCCATCGTACTTATTGTAGAAGGATTTCACTTGTCGACTGTTCGATATTATATAAGTGAAAACATAGATAATACTTCAGTATTGTTTCAAAATAGATTATTATCGATTTACATCGAATAGGTTTAAGCATATTCCCCCTACCTCTCACCCTAGGTTTTTTCTTGAAAAAAGTTTTATTTTTGCATGTCAATTTTTTAAAATGAAATCGTGCTGTATTTGAAAGATCCTGATTTCATTTATAATATTACAGTTATAATTTAGCACCAACCTATAATAGTGGATGAAAAATTGTCAAGACCAATCATCAGACCTTAATCCCAGCTTTTGGTCAAAGTGACTCATAAATCAATACATTTTATGTTTTTTTTTCATGAAGAATATCCACATGGAGCTAATTTGTCAATCTCCAAGATAATATCAAAGTCCAATCATCAATGAAACTGAAGTTATCTCCATGATAAATATTTTCAAAATGACTGTGGCTAATGCAGTTCGGTTAGCATTGGTACTGGAAACCAGAGTGAAACTTCATGCATTGCTTTCTCAGCCTGTCAACTCAATCATGTCAAATAACTACACTACAGGTGCCCAAGTATTTCCACAAGACATTTGCATACATGAAATTCGAAAAATTCAGTCGCTTGTTACGAAACCAGCTGCATAGCTTCCACTTTCTCTTGTCGGAGTAAATTTACGATATCCTTAAACGTGCAATGCTAACCGAGCGTCATTAGTCGAGAGCATTTCTGAGCAGAAGACGTCGGCTTGGAAAGCCTCTTGGTCTCAGCCCAGCTGACTCAGTTGTATTTTCCCTGAGGGCGGAATTAAACGACGCTATTAAATCTGTTTGCTCTAAAGAGCAGTGCAGCGATACCATGTACGAGATTTGTGCCTTGTTTTCCGTCATTCAGAGCTCCTTAGCAACACTAATAAAAGCCTTCTGGCTCCGTGAATGGAGTATGTTCTACCGTGAAATAAGATAGGCTGCAAATTTCTCCCAGTTCCTCTTGACAAGAATCAAGCTTCTCTTGTGGGAGAAAAACTTTGTGAAAAATTGTTTGGTAGGTTTTCTGATGTTATTTATTCCCATTCATGGACCCCTGGGGGTCCACAGGAGTTTGCCTCACAAAAAATACAGTACAGTATTCACTTTCCCACAAAAAGTATCAAAGGAGACGCAATTTCCATAATGATTTTTTCCATGTTCGCTGCTGAAGTGTTTCTCCATGATTTTCATAATTTTTTCTCCATTAAACAAGAGCCATATATAAGTAACCAAGTCTGATGTAGATAGTCATAGACCAAAATTATATCAAACACTTGCACGGTTTCTAAGTTGACAGAAAATTGGCATCCAACAATAGCATTAGAGAGAGGACTTCCGTGACCAAACTGTTTGCTACTGTAATCTAACATCATGGTATTTATTAATTAAATTATCCACCCTCCTTTTAATTCAAAATGTAGAACTATTAAATCCAATTTAGATAATCCTGAATTTTAATTTGTTGCTTTTAAAAGTGAATAATTAATATTTTTTGGTTTTCCGATTTGATAGAACACCTGGTGCGGCTCGCTTTGCTTGAGAATTCACGTCTAGTATCGGTGAAGTGACAAAATAAAAGATTATCATCTGGCTCTGTGTCTGCAAAGGAATTCAATTGTGGTTATGATGTTGGTCACAAACAGCTTATTACCTATTCAGTGTGCATTTCGGCCCATCCTATGACTGTTCAGTGTATACACAGTATACATATCTCTCTATCACTCTCTCGCTTCATTCACCCTCTCTCACTCACTCTTTCCTCTCTTTCTCTGTTTAAATCCATTCCTGTCTGATGATATTCGATGGATCGGTACAGTACATCATTTGGGATACGGCCATTCGGTTATTGTCTGTGGTGAATGAGAGAGTTGTGCTTTACTTCGTGTGCATTTGGTGTTTTTTAGCTAAAAATTTCCAAATCATCACAGTTTTTATTGATTGCAGTGATGCACTTGACATGTGTGGTGACGGTAAGTGGTCCATTCAACTCATGGAATTGGTAAAACCTCCAGGTATTGTTTGACCAACACTAGGATTGACATCGATTCACCATTTTTCCAAGTTGACACTAAATATAAGATGTATTCAACTGGTTCTCTACATTGTTCATTCAAATTTCCCTTTTTTGGATGGATGTATTTATCAAAAACAATTTATTGACTTCAGCCAGGACCTTCTAAATACCGGACCTGAGCATACAAACAAGATGGCCGCCATGGTTGGTGGACTAACTTACTGCCATCAGCTAGGTTCCAGCTCTCTCTAATAACTTATTACTGTTCAAATCATGTTTAAGAATTCAAATAAGGTTTAGTTTAATTAATTTAATTAAGGTTTATTAGAGAAGTAATTATTTGATAGGGTAACTGGACTTTATTTATTCTCATGCACATAGCATTCAAGTGCAATTCACATGCACATAGCTTATAATTATCGTTATTTTAGTCCAGTCACTATAGACTTAGAAAAGGGGGTGTGCTTGCAATTTATATTGTAGTTCTGATTTCTTAATATATTATTTGGGTACATAAGAGAAGTCCAGAACCAATTTTTTCATGCAAAATTTCCTTGTGCTGGATACAGTGTGGCCCTTCAACCATCATCACCAACTATATTGTCTTCACATTGATATTTCGCACAATGACAAGGAGCATTGTTGTCAGGTGTACCTGGAAGTCTATTCGAGATAGAGCGCTCTTCTCGATCTCAGATTGTAGAGCACGAAAATACGCCCAGAGGGATTTTGAATTATACATCTAAATGTTAACAATCGGAAGATATTGTTGATCAAAAACTAAAATTCATTAAAATTGATTTTTCCTTCAAATTTCACCCAATTTTGAAAAATCATAACTCAGTACTTATTGGAGAAAGAGAGTTCCGAATGATCTCATTTTATTCAGAATTTTATGATCTAAAAAAAGGCGAGAACAAATTTTTCTGTCCGATTACGAGATTTGGTAGAAATAGCTGAAAACTCGAAAATGAGCCGAAAATACAAGGTTTTGGGGCCATCCTGTATCTAGCACAAGGAAATTTTGCATGAAGAAATTGGTTCTGGACTTCTCTTATGTACCCAAATAATATATTGAAAAATCAGAACTAAGATATAAAGTGAATGCACTAATGTATATATAGTGACTGGACTATTTTATTCTAGCCTAAGAATTCAATGTTCTCAATTTTCGCGACTTTGCTTGCTGGAGCAACTGATTATTATTCTTCATGTTGCAGTAATTGTTCCGAAATATATTGCCCAAAACCTTTACACACTTTTTAATTGTGTTGTAAGAAGGTTGAATTGGAAAAATTGTAGGGAAGGCACCATCACATAGTTTTACTTTTTTCTTGGAACAGCCACATAAGAACCATCTTCACACAAAAACTTGTCTTCTTTAATAATGTCTGATGCTCAAAAATGATTGATACACACAGCCGAATTGTTGGTGACTTTAGAATCTTTCTACATTTTCTCCATTTATTCCTCAGCTCTTTATCTTTGGAAAAAGTAAATATTGTCACTAAGGGGGTTTTTCTATAATATAGTTCGATTTACACCCAGGGACACAACAATTTCCAGGCATGTTCAATTAAAACTGTTCATAGGCCTACTCATTGTAGCATGTTGTTATAAAGCTAAATGTTGAGTTACGGATGATAAACAAAAATTAATCTAGGCTACGGTTGAATATTATAAAATTATGGTTGATTAAAACGCTTTAAACATATTTTAAAATACATTTTGAATTCTTAAAACTTTACTATTCACAATTTGAATTTATTAAACACTTTGATTACTAAAAAAATCTAATTTGAATCTCTATTACATATTAAATAATAATAAAATGATAATTGATCAATTATAAAACTCGTAAATATTATAAAGTCCGTGACATTTGTAAACAAAATTCTCTTAACTACAACTAGATACTAAAAACTGATGACAACATATCAGTGTCAGCTGAGTTGAGACCCCACCAAATATCGGTGCCACTTTACCTAAATTTTCACACAGGCGCAGGTCCGGTATTTAGTAGGTCCTGCTTCAGTTATACGTTTTTTTAGGATAGAAAGCACGACAGTGCTCTCTGTCCCCTCTGTGGATATTTATCACCCAGCCCCCATGGAAAATATATTTAATTTATAACCCACTCACTCACTTATCTCGATTTATTAAAAACTAATGGGTGTATTGCAACAAAACTCAGGATTTTGCTTGACAATTAATGACAATACTCTCCAATAATTATTAATTTCTCATATAATCAGAAATTTATACTAGAAAAAATGCAAAATGTTTTAAAAGTTTTCTTTGCATTACTAAATGTAATCATAGAAGAAAGATACCATTAGCAGAAGATGAAAAGATGCCATTGTATTATTCGTCTCTGGTGTAATGTAGTTATGGTCAATTACTACAGATTTTGTGATAGGAATAGGTATTGGTCCGTAAATTAAAAATATTAATAAACGTTATCACCTCTAGTGCTTGAATTGATGGATGGTACATGGTTAAAGGTTGTGTAGAGCGTAGAGAAACATTTTAACAGCTAATTTTATCAAATTGTACAGGAATACGAGAAACGTTGTCCTAACAATAGAATTACGTTGAACTTTGATATTGGTTCACAGTTTCGGTAACACCTGCGTTTTCCCTGAAAAGTTGAACGAAAATAATCGCAAAGCTCGCTTTGTTATCATTTCATCAACGCAACAACGAGGAGCATCTCTGCATCTGTGTGCTGTAGCAAGACAAGACAAGCAAAGCAGCCTGCGGAGTTCAGTCTGATGTAAAAAATATCAAAAGTTGGAATAACTCGACTGCAATCCGAAACTTATCACATTGTGAGCGAGTGATATTCGTTGGCTTTTACATTTGCGTGAATATTTCGACGACGAGTTAGTTGTATTGGTAGGAGGCGCTCTTTCAGTTCCTTGAGTTGGAATCGACGTTATGATTATATCGGCAATCCGAAAAGTGGAAAAAGTTGGGCTGCCTGCCTGCTCTCCCTTTTCTCTCTCTACTTGTCAAAACGTAACAGCCTCGACTCACAGCTTTGAGCTTTCCCTATTTCCTTACTTTGCATAGACGATGTCGTATGGAAAATGGAAAGGATATTAGGAACGTTCGGCGTGGCTTTTGGAGGAACTTTTATTACAGCGATTCAAAAACCTTCAAGGTTTTAAAGCGAATTCTTTGTTTTCATTTACTTGCTGTCAATATCGCTCTTTTCCAGGAATGTCGATGTCTGGATATTCTTGAATATCAAAAAGCGGACCCCATTTTTCAAATGTTGTTTTCCGTACGTAATTAATGTTTTTATTTTCTACCTCCACAATTATCAAAATGGCAACATCCAAGATAACGCTGGGAAAAATATCGGGTTTTGTTCAAAAATGAGTAGGCTATGAACAGCTGTTCCAAATCCTCCATACTCTATTGCCTAACCCTGTACTTGATTCCATGATGGACCAAGTCAATCAATTACCATAATATGTCATATTTGGATAAGTTATTTTTATAACTCATCAATAGACGGAATTAATAATTATCCATCATAGTTCATCGTTGCAGTACTACGTAACAACTGAATTATGATTTATTCGAGTGAGATCTTCGTGGAAATCCTGTACCACATATTTATTTATTTTTTGAAAATATGCAATATGTGAGAGCACCAGGCTATTCCTAAATAGTCCTTTCAAATCGCTAGTTTTTTGAGCTCTTCTCTCTGTCTGATTGTAATCTAATTCTTCTTTTGGTCATTTCATTACTCTTTACACGTGGGCACGCACTTTATGCTATTCCATTCTTAAAGTATTTTAAGAAGTGAGTAGCAAGTTGATGTATTACATACAGTATGTAAATAACATGATTGGTAAAGTACCAGTTTGTAAAGTAGGAATAAATATCAAGAATGAAGCCTCATACGTTTTGTTCAATTAAAGTGGAATGACTCTCAGTTGCCAATGACTACATACAGTAATGACAACCTTTGATGACGTTAACTCCTTTATAAACCCCTTGAGTTGTCTGTGATAGATATTCAAAACTCACACTCTATCGTTTATCCAATAGATAAAGCTTTGTATTCCCTTCACTTCAATTTTCATGGAATGTACCGGAATGATATTGATCATGTTAGAAGCAAATTGAATGAGCAGCAAGCAGTTGAGTTGTGTGGAATATGACAGGACACAGACTACATTGAGCTTCATTGAATAACCCATTCCTACCTAGTTTAATTTTCACAAGCTGTGGAAATAGGCCCGTTTGCCTGTGTCACAGGTGCTCTCACAATGCTATGCATCATCAACTTTCCCATTTAAATGAAGACATTTAATTATGCTCGTTTGGCGTTAGCAGCAGCGAGCATTTCCTTTACTTTGGCTGCTGTTATGTGCTCCTTCACACGCACTCGCATGTGCCAGTCCATTGCTTGGACGTGTGAGCGAGCGTGCGTGAGACATTAATGTGTGCAGGGATGATTGCTCGTTTAAAAGATACGCCTTTATGTTGTAGGTGTAACTGTTGTGAACCGGGTTGGAAGACGTAAAGAGAGGCTCTAGGTGTGTTTAGGTATTTGAGTGTGTGTGATACATAATCTGGAGCGACAACCAACGTGATGACTGTGTGTTGGAGAAGCAAAGGCATGCCTTAGCATAGACCTGCAACCCCTTGCATATAAATTCTTCGCAGAATTCTCCCTCCACACACTTTTATCTCCGGGCACCGCTTCAGGGATGTGCATACTTAGTTTATGTGGGGCGGTAGAGACAGTATTTGTAATAATTTTTCATTAACCTTTCTATTATTTTCATCCCTGTTGGTCTGGCCCCTATGCATATCTCCAGCACTTGGCTTGGTTTATGTTCTGTCCCCAAAGGACATCCAGGATCAGATTTGCATGTGAGATTCTATTTTTAACGCTTTCATTTTGCCGGTGGTCGCCCGCATTTTTATCTTTGCTCGCTTTTATTATACTAGTAGACCCTCGTATGGCTTCCAAATTGGTCATAACTCAGACCGAATTAGAAAAAGTGGAACTGTTGTTACAGTAGTGGCATGAATATGCTAATAAGCCATAAACATTAACAATTTTTGTTCCCGGATTAGAATTTGAATACGAATACTCATAGATTTATCAAAAATTGCTATTCATTCCGCAATTATTACGATGCTGGAAATGGATAGCTGTTTGTCTGGTCTTTTCAACGCTCTCATTTCGCAGTGGATATTCGAAATAAGTGCTTCCTCTCCATGCTTGTCAGACATCTTTATGACTAGTAAATTAGGCATGATTCAAATAAACATAAGAATTTATGACTAGTAAATTGGACATCATTCAAAGATACATTTAAAAGGAACAGGTTTCTTTTTGAAAGTTATATGAATACACTTGGAAAGACTTGGAGTTGAAATTGAGATGAAGCAGCAAGATAAAAAAAATTGCAGATTTTGAATTCATGATTTCTCTCCCATTCCTCCAGATTTCAGCCGCTGGATGCAGTACTTGAATATTATTTTTATCTTCCTTCAATCTGCCACTGGCTTACTTGAAACTGAATCTATCCAATGTATTAACTTCAATTAACTTTACCTTTTTTATGTAATACGTTGAAAGCAACTTAAGATCCATACAAAATAGATGTTTTCTTTCAGATGAAAGTCATTTCATGTATGATCAAGATTGCAGAAACAGTAAAATGTAAGAAGATTTTGCTTTTCAAGCAAAAGTCTTTGATGTTTCTAGAATATTCTTTCTATGTTTTGCTTGGTATATCTGTATTTGTACAGAAACATTATGATACTGCTTCAGCTGATGGAAAGCGTAATGCGTGTGTCCGTGGCGCATAAGTTATAGGTGGTCCACAATAGATGGATGAAGTGAAAATGCGCAAATCAGTATTATTTGGTTGCACCTACAAACTTTTGTCAAAATGTGTTATTAATAGATTAATCACCTAACAACTGAGGGTGATGCCCATATGATATCCATGCTTGGTGGTGGGTAATTAGACTGATGATGATGAGAGATAAATTGACCCACAGCTTTGGGTGTGTTCCGATTCCGAACCACCATGAAACGATTTTCAAACTCGTAAATGATATTTAGAGGATTTGTCTCTACAAGTGGTCACCCTTCCAATGGGAGTAACAGTCGCATGAGTCTTAACTTATCAGCGCGACCACCGAGCCATTTTCCATTCTATTTCTCTTTATTAATATTTGAGTTTACTGTCTTGTGTACTTAGTTTGATTCATTTTTCAGCAGAACTTTCATGTATATTGAATTATAATTACTGTATTTGTACACGTATGTTCCTTTTATTAACTAAATATTATTCAAGAGAGTATCCTCAAGGCAGCACTAGGAGTGCATAGAAGGTACCCTAGCCAGCAACTTTTTTATGGAGTTCGGAGTTCTGTCAGTTAGGCAACTGTATATCAGAAATCTTGTTAAATATATCAGCAACCATATACATCTTTTTACACCTCATTCAACTAAATTATAGTTTTAGATCAGTAAATAGATGCTTTGTTCCTCGAACAGATCTAACTATATGCAGAAGACAATTATTCAACTATACAACAAAAAAGCTTATTAATTTTATGCCAGAACATTTCATTGCAAGAAAACCTGCAAAAGCACTTAAATTAAAAATTGAAAGCTGGCTAAAGACAGAAGATATCATACCTAAAATATTTTAATTTGATGTACATATACTGTCTTCCTCAGTTCCTCTGAATTTATTATTAGTAGGGCTATACTCCCAGATTAATTTTCTCTCTCTGAGTTTAAGTTTTATTTTTTGTGTCATGTGTACTGTATTGTATTGTATTTCTAATTCTCTCTTTGCTTACAAAAGGAATTGCATAGTCTATATGCTACAAATGAATTACATTATGTTACTAAATGGATTACATATGTACAGTGAATTGTAGATTAATAATTACATGAATCATCTCTTTTTCTTTTGAGTTTTTTAATTATTATGAATTCATTCTAGTTTTTCTGCTCTCTTAGTATTTCACTCTTAGTACTTCTTCTTTTCGGATTGAAATTTTATTTTTTTTCTAGTTTTTCATACATTCCATATGTTTATTTTTTCTTTATTATATTTTTTCTATTTTCGACTGAATCTCAAGCCACTAATTATAGCCGACTGATTACTCGTTGCCATCGCTCAAACTACTTAGTTTTGCTGGTAACGCCAATGATAATATTATAATCGATTTTTAAATGGAAAATATTTTAATTTTAAGTTTTTTCAATGTATTGTATATGAAAATTTTTATATTTTTCACATTTGTAAAGTTTGTTTAATGATTTTGGCAATAAATATTTCTTCTTCTTCTTTTTATTGAGTTACTGGTATATGGTGTTTGTACCAGAAGCCAACAGTGATACCACAGTATCATAACATGAATAAATGTATTTGTATCAACTAAGTTATACTCAATATGATATGACTATAAAAAGCCCTATCATTTGTTTTTTGCAACTGAGTACCTACTACCAGAGACAAATGATTACTACAATGATTAAACTGTATATTCACTCAATGGTACTACTCATTAAATGCAGCAACGCTCACGATAATTGCACAGGGGAATATTCAGACATGTTCAACAATTATCGATGTATGTACCGTATTAGAGTGCGCATCGAATGAAAATTCGATGAGTGTGATTCTACATTATAGGATTTGTAGAGAAAGACATTCGGGTGTGGAAATGGAGTGCTAATATGTATGCGGAGTGTGTTTGAATGGGGACGGACACATCAATGCGTCTCCTCGTGCAGAAGAGATTGATACATTTTGATCTGCCGGCCGGTATAATAATGCGAGTCCATCTATTTGCTGTGAGGCGGTAAATCCACGGAGACCGACGGCGACGGTTGCTATGACAACGACGCTTCACAGCGTCGTCGCAGCCGCCTCACATCTGGCGAACGCAAACGCGAACCTCTCAGTCGCAGTCTGACCGCCGGCAACCAGACACGTTTCCGTTTGCGTCCGTAGACATGGCTTAATTACGTGCACTTGTCTCTCCACATACCCTATTCAAAAAAATTGGGGAAATAGTACTTTTGTTACCAATACCTTTCTTGCTGCAAAGTTAATCAGTTTTTGAAGGAATTTCAGTGGGAGGGTATTTATTTTAAGTTGTCCAGCTCGTTTAGCAGATGTGAACATTGTAATAATTATCTCATTTCCAAAAATGTGACTGTCCCCTTGATTTACTTTTGGAAATTTTGACTAGGAAACTTGACAATTGAACTGAAATCTCAATTCAAGGAATAACTTGTGCTACATTATAGTGAATTCAATATTTACATATTAATATGAATTATGGATTAATTAACTAATTTCTTCTAATGAAACTATTAAAGTTGATGTTAATCTAATATTTCTGCAGTTTGAACTCTGGATTTTTGAATCAGTTACAATACTAGTCATTGCAACGATTGAGCTATGCTTATAGCCTATCCGCATTACTTATAATAATTCAAATTCAGTGATCAATTTTTAAAAATAATAATCTTATCAGATTGAGCTTAGAATTCATTGCCAAAAATAATCATATTATCTGATATACGAGTAGCTTGGTTTTATTAGTATCTTTCCTCACTAACAATCACTTCTTGTCGAAAATTTTAGCAAACCACTAATGACGGGAAAAATGTGAGTTGAATTGAAACTCGGTTTTCAATCTGTTTCAAATTATGAAATACCATTGAAAGTTTTTTAGATAATTTATTCTCGATTGTCATCAAAGAGAGGACTTCCAGTTTGTGATTCCCGACGAAGAAATTGATCATGAAGTACTACACCAATCAGAGAAGGGTAACTATCTCGAATTCACTTTTTTGAAGTTAATTGTGTTTCAGTCGGTTGAAAATGAAGTAATTTAATTCATACATCGATGCGCAGTTGAAAAGGAATATTCCTGCCAAATCTCATCGAATTCTATCAACGCTTTTGGCCGTAATCGCGTTACATACAGACAGACAGACAGACAAACAGTAAATCATTTACCCAGCACTCTACACTATCTAATAAAAATTCATTCAAAACCCAAATAATTGGGGGTGATTGAACTAGATGTTAAGATTTAGTGGATCAGATTCAATAGAAGATTGAATTCAACCTTGTTAACACTGTGTCAGCATGAAATATCTTCTTCCACCCAAACGAGAAAACATTTTTTCAGAGTAATTTGATTCCACTACCGCTTCAAGAGGAATGATTCATAACATTTTTGTG
The DNA here is from genome assembly GCF_014356525.2 of Nilaparvata lugens. NCBI lineage: Eukaryota > Metazoa > Arthropoda > Insecta > Hemiptera > Delphacidae > Nilaparvata > Nilaparvata lugens. Next base: position 28,542,992 of record NC_052507.1, read on the forward strand.
ATTTTGATATAGGTCATTTTTGTCACAATATCCCTCGCAGCAAAAAATACGTCATTCATTCACGGCATTATTTGTTGAATCAGAAATGACGAATCGTTGATTACAGACAGCTTTTAATTTACGGGTAACTTCCCAGAATCCTACTTTTTATCAATCCAAAGCTTTTTTTTATGTTTTTTTCTGGAATTGAATGTTGATTATTTATTTTTTGCCATTTTCAAAGGGATTTCATTCATTTGTTAACAATCCGGATAATAAATGAGTCGGTTTTTCATGAACGAAAAATCTGAGATGATAAATTTTTCTGTGCCAGTCGTATTAATTGACTGAAAACTCTCTCTTTTTTATATTTTCTGCGTTAATTTTCAGTAACTTGACTCTTCCAATACATGAATTTGCTTGATGAAAAAGTTCAGGAATGTGGCATTATTGTATCATCATAAGTGGCATTATTGGTGACGTTATTCAGATTAATAAAGATTTTCTCTTTTGGTTGATAAATTTTCTCTTTGGATTCATGTCGTTTCATATACATTGTTGAAAATAAATTCTCTTAATATTCAGTGACAGGGTGACAGCTGTTACATTCCAGTTTATTTTAGTGAAGTGAGTGTATTTTAGTTCTCGATTAATTTTCATGTGTTGGGTTCTGTTCTAACAATGCGATAAGGTACATGAGTACTTCTAATCCACTCGAAAGTAGCAGAGTACAAAATTTGTCTATAAAAATGTGCAGGATATTTGTTTTCCTCAACCGATACACTTCATTGTTTATTTGTTCATGAGAACAATCTTTATCAACGTTATTTTCTACTACACCGAGAGTTCTACTATCAGTAACGGATAATGAATCATTTCTTAGTACTGTACACATGATTTTATACTGTTCAGTATTCAATTGTAATTTGTTGGTTAATGGCTGTCTCTTTTAAAGTTGCACTTGATTTGTTCCAAAATAATGGATGGTTCAAGAAATCATAATTTTAAACCTTGTCGCCTGAATTTACCTATTTACGTTACGTGAAAAGATTTTATTCCATACCGTTTGTATATGAATATTGCTTCATAATATCAGTTCATTAAATTAAAAGTACTCTGAACTAGTCATAAAAACATTCAACTTCAAAGAACAGCATTTATTATTTGATTCAATCCTTAGTCAAGCACTATATTTACCTCAACTATATACCCATATTCCATATATGCCACCTATATTACCTATACCTGTATCTCCTCAACTTGAATGTACTCTTCAAGATCTTCTAATTGGTACTTCAATTCATAGGTTATTGGTGTCATAATCTGCATGTATCAGACTAATCTGCTAGACTAGATGTGAAATATTTATGTCGGTTCAGATCATCACCTATAATCCGTTAGGTATCCCGTTTAAAATGTCACTCCCCCTTTATTCGTTTTATGTCCTGCTATTACTGCTGCATAATGTAAGAAATTGGATAGCCCATTCTTCATATTGTTGTCAATCTATTTTTCAGTTGTCGCTAATTCTATCAGTTGCCTTTTTTCAGTGTGTCCATTGTCTTGTGCAGTGACACACTTCGCCATTACAATTTTCTATCAAGAGGAAGAATGGCGGTCGAATTTCCGCATTGTTTTAAATTTTTTCGAAAATTGTAATTGGATGTGAATGCGACCGTTTTGAGCGAGGGTCAATTGAAGAGCGCAGGAAGAAGGAAAACGTGTCACGGAATTGAGGATTCAATTTTCTTGTGCCAACAAAGGAGCATCCAAGGATCCATCCCTCCTCTCCCCACCCATCAAGCTGTGACAAGGTCTCTTGCGAATTCATTAGGTCGATTCTTCTTTACGTCTAGCGAGTGGTCCTGTCACAGCGGTTGTCCGCTTATTAGTGGAGAGTGCAGAATACATTTATTTTAGACCCGTCTGGGGAGAAAATGATAGAATTTTTCCATTTTTTGGAAGAGAAATAAAAATTTCAGTTCAATCTATGGTTCATCAAATGTTGAAATAATTATTACAGAATGATATAATTTTAATCTAATCAACTTATCATTCATTTGTGGATTGATATACATAGTCATTATTTTATTAATCATTATATTTATGTCATCTCATGAGAATTAATTGGTCAGTCAACTATAGTTATGTTCTGCAACAAATAATTCTGTCCCATAATGAACCATCCACAAAATATGCAATGAAAGTATAGTTCTGTGAAATTTATAAGGAAGTATAAAATTTTTACATAACCGGAACCTCAAATTTCAAACTCTTATCTTGTTGCTCTCACAACATTTCTCACTTTTTATCTGTTTGTTTTTTACCTTGTACTTATTTCTAAACATAAATATTGCATGAAACATCGAATCGGATTTGAAGATGTGTATCACTATTTTGTCTTGCAGTTTTCAGATATTCATTGTTCGGAGTTATGTGGTTTTATCAATATTACAGTTTGAAGTTTCTTTATAATACTGTATCACCATTCCTCACTAATTTAGTCTCATACTGTACTCTGAAAACAAATGCTCATAAGTCGAAATACCATAAGGTTTAAACGCTGTGCTGTTCCACTTACAATCTCAGGTTTCGTTATTAGTGATTGGGTAATCGGAAACTTTGGAACCATTTATTTTGCGGTGGCCGGAGCTTTGGGACCATGGATTTTGCCTCAAACTAGGAGAAAGAGAACCAAGTCTCTACCTGAGACCACAAAAGTGGTGATACAAAGTTCCTAGCACCACTGATTTCCATGATAATTGTATATTTATTGTGGGATTTCATTACTCTAACCTGTACAGTGTTTGTTTGCTTAAATTTTCTTCCTGTTGACAATTGGACAGTATAGGAAATCGTCAAGAGTAAAACAATTGTCCAAAATTGTTGTAAAATCTCAACAAACAACGATGTACCGACAATCACGGTATGTTGTGATAGATAGAATGTGATGTTGGTTGGATTGTAATTAGTGGTTTATGTTGTTGCAGGGTGGCGAACGGATTGTGTGGGAGTTCCACCAGGTGACGCTGACGCGGGTGCCGGGTTATGGCTTCGGCATCGCGGTCAGCGGAGGTCGCGACAATCCACACTTCACCAACGGCGATCCGTCCATCGCCATTTCCGATGTGCTCAAGGCGGGGCCGGCCGAGGGAAAACTACTGTGAGTACTTCAATATTAACTCTACTCTTTCATAAAAGGTATTGAAATATCTAAAGTAAGATTAACGTTATAAAGGTTATCCGAGGATATTCGCGACTGAGTGGTAGAGAAGGATTAGAAGTTCCAACTTTTCCAAATAAAGAATATTTTCATTTCACTTTTAAAATTAGTGGGAATGATAGGCACTTATTGTTGCCACTCTTCATTTTCCACCACCTTCTGTAGAAGATACACAAATGAAAATCAAATCAGTTTATTGTCAAAAAGCATCATTCATGTCATGTAACAAAATCAAGAAACAATTATTACTAGAATCAAATTACAAAAAAAATCTTCAACTGGTTACAGGCTTTCTCCAATGAGTAAATCTTTCAAAACGTTTTTGTAATATCTGCTCTCCATAAATCTTTCATTTCCAGCTAAAGCATTGAACAGTTTCATTCGCATTATTATCCCGATGTATCTGATCGAATATTAATTGTTGATTATTGTTCATAATGACCATGTTCATTCCAAATGTCATGTATTTGAAAAATAAACTTATGAAATGCACAAGAATATTTTATATGCTCAAATCTATATGTCCCCCTGATGTGATGAGAATCTTATACTACGCTTTTGCTGATTCAAAATTACAGTATGGGTTATCCATTTGGGCAGGAGCATACCATACAACACTCAAACCATTGATTACATTGCAGAAGTCATTCATCCGCATGGCTTGTAATGCAGGGTAATTCCAAAATTTATATATTTATAAAGTACTAAAGATTTTCTTCGATAGAGCCAGCACTGAACGAAGGGGTGAAATACCTGGATTAAATTATATCTTGAGAAATCGATTGGATGTGAATACCCCAAGACCAAATTTAACTTTATTCAAAAAATTTTATTCCTTCTTGGCTCCAAAGTTTTATAATTTACTCCCTATTACACTAAAATCATTGAATAACACACTTTTCTTAAAGAAGTGAAGGAGTACCTTGTGCAATTAGATGATAGTAATACTTTTTTCATATCCCTGATATAACTCAACCTGATGTACTTTGCAATTCAATGTCATTATATCTGCATAATTATGGTCTCTTACACTGAATTATTGTGCGTATACTTTGTATTCGTATCTTTATGGTTTTCCCGAGGAATTGCTCTATGTGAAATGATTTCATCATTCATCATCATACCCCTTATAGAGTTGGAGGTTAATTTCATATGATAAATTTGGTAGTCAGTGTATTTTAAGAATTGTAATTGTATATCCTATTATAATAACTTATTTATGTGAAGTCCACTTTGTTTCTTTTAATTTATGTCATTCTAGCAGTATATTTGTAATATTTGGAGACCAGTCGGTCGCATCAAATTGCCCATCTACGTAGTTCTTAGCTCTAGTTGTAAGATTTATGCATACCACCCCACACAGGCTAGGCCTCGGGGCGTTTTTTGTTTTATTCATTCTTATAAGAGAATCTTATCATTTTGTTACATCATTATTACTGTACATTTCTATGTTTAGATGATAAGAAACAGATTTTCCCGTTATTGTACTAGTTTTTGGATGAATAAAATCTTTTTCATTACATTTCAAATGCAACCTATTCAAGACATGATAAATTATTGCAAATAGAATAATAAAATAATTGAGGATTAGGACCATATGAGTGTTATAAGCTCCAGTCTGGTTGCATCGCATTGTTCGTTGGTCCAAATCCCGCTGGTAGCATGGAAGTTATCATAAAATTGTATTATTATAAAATCATCTCATCTAATCACCCATGCACAGACAAAAGGCTTCCGTGGACATACAAAAGGCTACGTAGCCTTACAAAAGGCTACGTAGCCTTACAAAAGGCTACGTGGACATCACCCACAATATAAAAAATAAATCAATCATATTTCTTAATTGCAAATTACAGGTAAAGCTTTCATTTTACATTATTATGTCGGAATAGGTTTCAAAAATTGATGTATGAAATATGTCTCAGTAATCATTATGTACCACTAGAAATATTTGTAATTCTCTTCGGATTGGAAAAAACCCTCAAACTACATGCATAGACTGCACAATGTATTAACATAGAGCATGGGCTATTATGCAATCTTATCTCTATAGAGAAACTATAGCATCGGCTATTATGCTTTATCTTCTCTATGGTATTAATGATAATTGTTAGTGTTTATTATAAAAATAGATGCGTATAGGCTGGCTATATTATGACTTCTGTAAATAGTTCAATGTCGAGATGAATCAAGAACACGATATCAATCAGTGGCGTATCCAGGATTGATCCAAGGAGTGGATAGAAGGGGTAGGAGGTATATTAGAATATATTTGTCAACTAGAAAAGTATCATTCAATCAGTGTAAATTCGACTTACAAGGGGGGATATAACTCCTCTCAGCTGCTACTTTTTAAAATTATTATCAATAAACAAATATTGTTGAAGAGTAATGAATGTTTCAAGGAACAACAAAATGTTCTCGCTAATTCCAATATTATTTCTTTTATTACCCAACAAACATCAATATATTTTCCACTTCCACATGAAAATATTTCCTTGTATGAGCACTCAATTTTCCACCCTCATTTTTCAGTTTTCACCTGAACGAACGTGATTCAATAACGCTGAATGTAGAATGATGACGATGCGATTCCCATAAGGTTGAACATTTATCATATATTCAAAGTACTCGCTGTATTTATTGAGCATGGGAACAGTAGTTGAATCTTGTTAGGGTCGGGCATGGTATGATAATAGCAAGTTGACAAGTGAAGCGTTCAGTTTGCTCACGATCCACGTCAAACAAACGTACGGCATGCAGTGAAACCTATACAACACCGCACAATAGCTGAATAAACACGACAATGTTTATTAACAAACCTTCTGTTCTCAGTTAGTGCCGTTCGACCGGTCAGTAAGTTTCAGCTGGTGATTGCTGTGTACAGAGTGCAGTGTACAAGTGTCATCCAGTGTAGTTGGACTAAAATTTATTTCAGTTGGTGAAGTTCAAAAGTTATGAATTGTAAGCTACTAAAATCGAAGTTTTAGTAAGCGTCAACTGTGTCAACTTGACTATACTATGGTTTCATCTGGAATAGCTATAGAATAGAATCATACCTGATGAATGATTACCCCACTACATTACTGCGTAAAACACTAGGTAGTGAGTTTTACTTCAGATCAAAGTTTCTCAAAGTATAGCTCCTGCTGCTTTCAAATATACCTGCTATCATTACGTTCCCCAATTGCGTCAGCAAACAAAATACTGTAATGGAAGTTTCCTCCGAAAGTTGAGTATCGTATGTGAAATTTAGGGAAGAGGCCGATTCTTTATTGTCAAGAATCGCAATAATAATTATCTATGATTAGTATTCTTGGATTAAAGTTGAGTTTGAGGGATTTCTCTGCATGGTCACTTGTTTTCTTTCATTGTTTGCATATTTGTCAAATTTTAGAATCAGTCTTCATCCGATTCGTAAATCAGATTATTCTATTTAAGTAACGTAGAATATCAGCTATAACCGGATAGTCACAAAAAGAGTGAATCATAGAGAAAAAAAGCATTTCAGTTGAGTTTTAAGAAAAGTAGGCCTTTTTCAGATTTAAAATCAGATGTTTCATTTAAGATTATTTAGTTAAATTGTTCATAAAATTCCTGATTGTTAAATTTATCTCAGGTTACAGTCCCTCGATGAAGGTTCTTCTAGACATTGAGTACCGAACATAAAACAGAGTCATTCTAATGAAACTGTCAAGTTGGCAAAAAGAGTAATTTTCAAAAACTCTTTCTCGTCAGTAATTATCTCTGTTTGCTGTTCACGAAATAGGCTACAGTAATATAAATAACAAAAAGAGAATTTTGTGAAAATCTCCTCGCTAGCAATTATCTCAATCCCACCCTCACAAAATAGTCTCAATTGAAAAGATTTTCGGAGCCAGCATTCACCACAATTCAGAGTTGATGGGTAGAAGGATGCTTTCAGACTCTCCGTGCAAGCGAGCTATAAGCTGATCTGTGCAGCCACTTTCATTTGTAAGTGGCCTGAGGGCTGCTGTGTGATGGATAGGAAGCGAACGCTTCATGTTGCCCTCAAGTTGGTGGTCCTTGCTGGTGGGTGGGGGTTGCCACTGCTCCTAGTCCAAAACATGAAAGCAAGAGGGTGTCACACTTTCTGTTTTCTCAATTTGAAGCAGCCAAACCTCGGGGCGATCTACGCGGCGCGCTGAATGACAGCAATGAGCTCCTAGCAAAGTAAACAGTGAGATATGTCTTGTGTAAATTAAAAGGAACGACTGATTGCAACAGAACTTCTAATTGGAAAAAGTCAAATCAGTGAGCTTGGTGAAAAAAAATGTCATCTCAGGCGTCGAAAACTGCCACCGTTTATAAAGCCTCTGTCTATTCACATACTTGGAGATACACGTAGTTAAATTATTATTCAATTAATTTTTAAACTATAATAATAATATCGAGTGACCTGGCTGGTTCAGGTTTGGTATCCGAGTTTTCAGGTCATAACTGATCAATTCCAGGGTATCTGACATGACCTAACGACTGTTTTGAAGCAGCTTGGACCGACGGTTTAACGTGTCAATCCGAGTCACGGAAACTATGAAACTGCGAAAGTAGAATGGAGCATTAGATGTGGAAGACAGTATAAGAGTTATCATGTATGGCAGCTTTAGACATCTGAAAACACGTCTTATGACACTGGACTGCCCTCCTAGATAAGAGTAAAAAATGAATGTACTGTTGAATTTCATATTCACATTAAACATTCTGATAAGATACAGATTTTCATTTATGTTAATGGCTAGTGAAGTACAAAATGCAATCCATCAAATTCACTACACCAACTCCAACTAAATTTAATACACTTTTTCGATCAGTAAAAAAATAAGCTCTCATAGGATCTTTTCCTTGTGCAATTGTATAAATATTGGGCCCAATCATCATTGAAATGATTCGGAGAGGACCTTGAGCTATTTTACTCCCAAATTCCCCCAAAAAATATATTCAAACTACTCGTAATATCAAGTAAATTATAATTTTATTGTTTAAAGCAAATTAGATGTTGATCAATCTGTCAAGTAAACTCTACTTATAAATTTTCAAGATTGATGTTAAACAATTTGTAAGCGAATGTTGAACTACTTATTGATGTCTAGGAACTGTAGAGGAGAGTGTGAATCATCGGTACTTTGCAAGAATAAGAAAAGGGTGAAGTTGACCTCTCGCAGTCATTGTCCAACGACCGGAACCGAGAACATTTTTCAGCGACGGAGACATCCGAGAAGAAAAGCAATGCTAAACTTGCAGGCAATTCGCCATTCAACGACAAGGAAGAAAGCAAGCCAATTTTATTGCACGGTGCGGATACTGTACTTGTTGGCTTGAGAGGGATAGCAAGAAACGCACTACTGGAGTATGCTAACAACTTGTTTATAGGCTGGCTGCATTGCCACAAGAAACAGCATTGCTGTCCGATGAGTCGATTCTGGAAGTCAGGCATAAAAGAAGTAAAATAAAAACTGCAAGCGTTCCTCTCGTCATTCCGATCCCTCCCCTCCTCTACCCGCCCGTGGGCGTCACGGAGTGCTGTGGGTCGTGACCGAGACTGGAATGAGCTTCCTCCCACCCCCTGGATGAGGATGCTTCGGCATGTCTCTGAAGGGAAGGATTGTAGGGGTGTAATGGATAAACCACTTCATCCAAAAAGTTGAGAAGGATTACGCGTGGGCATTCTAAACTTCACATAGCCTCAAATTTATTTGGTTCCATTCATAATTTGAATCTGAGGTGATTATCCCTACTGCAGTGGGCTATACTAATATACTTTTGAATGTATGTACTTCTAAGTACAGTCGAACCCCTATATCACGTATATTAAGTGACCAATGGAGAAATTCGTATCGAATTAGATATTATAAATAACGGAGTTACTTCAACATCAAGTCTTATGTAAGAGTAAGTTCAAGGGTACAGTAGAAATTTCCAAATATAGCAATAACAATGTGACAATGTGATGTTAGATTAGGAATTTTGGTTCAAGGGTACAGTATTTGAAATGAACAAGTTGTAAGGAAGGATTCGTTTTAATGGAGTTCCTTTCGTCGGTACTCTACTAAATAATATTCATTCATGTTGATTCCATCATTCATTAAACCATCTTGAAGGAAATACTTGTCTTGGAGTAGGCTATTAAGTTGCAGGATTACTATGGATTTGAATTCATTATGATTATTACCAGAAATTGAAAAATTCTTATTAATCCTCTTAAATCTTAAACAGGCTTTTCGAACCTGATAATGTTATTAATGAGCCCAGCAGGTTACTCATCAGTCACCTCGTCTATCCTAACTACGAAAAACAAGTTTTCCCTCATGTCGTTTTAAATAATTCATCATTGTCCTGGAGCATGTTAATAGGACGATTTATTGTAGCGACGCCCACAGCTCTCATGAATAGTGTGTTTATCTGTATGTGTCATAACATGACACTTTAGTGTGTATGTCCATTGAATGCTGATGATGTCATACTGATAGATATTACTACCAACATCGTTGTTTTTGTGTGATATTTGTTTCTTGTGCTTTCAATAACACTTGTCTAATGTCGGTAACCAATTATAGGAATTGATATTATGTGATAGCCTGATAGCTCTATCTATCCCATATATCTACAATCTAACAAGTTTACAAATTCTTTGTAAACTCGTTACGAAGCTTTTTCCAGTAACGTGTAGTTTGAATGTTGATTCTCTCAACTATGAACTTGACTGGTACAAGTGGTTGGATAAAATTTGAACAAGTAATCAAATAGAGACTGGATCATTATTGTAGAGCATAATCTGTATTATATTACAAATGACAATAAAATCACAGCCAATACGGCTTGTTGCCTCGGAAAACCCACCTCAAAATCAGTTAAGAGACACACTGAAGGCTACAGGAAAACCTACAAGTCAAGAAAATCTTACCCCCCTGGCAACCCTAGGACCTCCCAAATTTTTCCGACACATTTAAATCAGCCTCGCACAGAAAATTCGATAGAAGCTTTTTTCTGAGCTCCCGGAGGTTTAGTCTACAACCATGGATAAATTTCGACCTAATTCAAAAGGCGACCCAGGAAAGGTCGTTTTCATAAAGAAATTGAAATTTTCCCAAATTTGAAAAATTCACAGCCAAAACTATTCGTTCCCTGTGAAAAGTGAACACCGACCTGTTACAAAGTACACTGGAGGCTATGGGAAAACCTCCAGACATTGAAAATTCTGCCTCCTGGCACCCTTGGGCCCTGCATATATATAGCATAAATATATATTATGTTGGGAATAATGTGTGTTGGAAATCTTTCATTATTAAACGTATTATTCAATAAATGTGATAATTTATAATGTAAAATGATATATTGTGAATAAAGCCTAAGAGAGCCTATTATTCGAAGTGTTTTTTTAGGCAATCCTTGATACATGTATTATTTTCAATTTCTAATTTGAATTAATGGTTCAAGATGAAAAAGATCTATTATTGCTCAAAATATGTAAATAAACCAATTATTCATCTATCTATTCCTTATTTACTACCTCTGTTAAAAAGTAGGATATTCCAACAACATACATTGAAACCTCCTTTTGAATTTTAACAGAAAATTTTTCAAATAATTTCACAGTTTTGAACTGTTTCACAGTAGTACAGTTATTAAATAGATTCTGACATGTTCGACCTTTATTGCAACATTTCGACATTATGTTATTTATAGCTTGCTTAAAGATAGCAAAAATTGGATACTTTCAAACAAATTCAGTTGCAAAAGTCATCAATGTGGATATTGCATACAAACATTTTTATCCCCTATTAATCCAATCTTCCAAACTGTATGTACATAACTTGAATAGTTTTAGTTTTATTCTATAGATTGTTGTTAACATCATCATCAGATACGTTCAAATTGACAAATTTGAAATACTAAATCAAAAACCTTAGAACTACAGTAGTTGGTTTCTTCAATAATTTGTATTAATTCAACCTCAACTCGGGCTAACGCACAGGCAGTATTTCCCTATGTAAGATTTTCGTTTTTATGCAATCAATGCTTGAGTAATTAATTATTATAAGATTGGTCTGATGAAGTACTATATTCACATTTGAAAACTCTATATAAAACATACTCATCGATAAACTATAGAGTTTTATAGTTTTCTGAAAATTCTAATTCAATCCGAGCAGATTATAATAGGACTATTCATCTTTCTTCTTGGATACAATGGCTAGATACAAAACAGAAAGCGTCGTATTTAATAGCATATCGATGGTATTATGAACGTATATGTTTGCAATCAAGTTTTTAAATGGGTTAATGTGTTATTTTGAATACTGATTTTTGTTATCATTTTTTTGAGGAAATGAATTATTTGATTTGGTTTAATAGTAAAATGTTTGTTGTAGGGTGAACGACCGCATAATGAGTGCGAACGGGCAGTCGCTGGAGAATGTGGAGTACGCGACGGCGGTTCAAGTGTTGCGCGACTCTGGCAACACTGTCGCGTTGGTCGTGCGACGCAGGGTCGTGCTCCCCCTCACCCCCGAGCCGCAGACGCTGCGCTTCCAACTCGCCAAGAGTCGCAAGAAAGATGGTCAGTAGTTCTACAAGTAGAGAAGTAATACAGATAGTATTAGTAAAAGATATCTTACATGATATCATGATAACTTTGTAAAGAATTTTACATGGAAAATCCACACAAAAATGTTAATGGTTTACTTGAATATATGATGAAATGTGTCATCATTATTGATATAGAATACTGTATATACATTGTTTATATTCATATATTCTGAATACAGGTTTGGGCAATGAAGTACGAAGGAGACGTGAGAAGTTGATGCCGTCTGTTAAAAAATTGGCCTTTCGATGTAATTCTTAGATTCCAGTTAATTCTTAAAATAACTGTAAACAGACAATCTGCATTGTCAACCTTTTTTGCCATACCGGTAGCTGTCTTGTTCATTTTGAAATTAAATTCACGAGATCAAATTTGAAACACTACTTGTTGTCTCATCAGTAAAAGTATGGCATGAATGAACTAGTGACTTTCTAACTAAACATTAACTCCATAAACGTAATCATAAACTTAGCTTGTCATGAGAAATCAAGGTTAGCAGGCTTCAGATAATGTACCATGATCACATGTTTTCTACCTATTAACCTAGAAAGCGTTGTGTTATAATAACAATTACTATGAACCACGCTGTATAATCAGGGAATGCTGAAGACTAATAAAAATTTACGATTCGATTGTCATACAATTGCTTGGCTAGAATGAATACTGTACTACTATGTCATGATCTTTGGTTTTGGATCTTACAAGATTCGAAATGCCGTTTTAAATTATGAAGTTGTCTGCTGAATTGGGAATAATAGAACGAAATATAATGTATTAATTTAAATAATGATGTAATGTATTATTAGTTGATACACGAATTAGATCTCTCTTACTATTTTAGTAATTTTCTCTCACTATTTGAACCATTCAATATGATACATTCTATAGAAATGAGATAAAATGAATGTAATTACACACCTTTAACTCACATACAGTGTATCATGTCAGTTTCCCATTTAAGAGGTCAAAGTGGCTCTAACTTATGCGATTTAACTTACAGTGGGGATCATTGATTCTCGTATTCTGTCTGATACCTTTCACATATCATCCTACACCTTTTGGAAACTGATTACAGTATTTCATTTATTATATCTCCTTTATTCTCAATGTCTGTGAGCTTTTCTCTCATGTGAAAATTTTATCAATTTATGGAATCAGTGAACCTCCGTCGAGAAACAATTCAAATTTACTCACATTGGCTGAATTTGATAAATAATCATCATAATAAAAGCACTTCACTTATATGGGCTACTTTTGTACAAATTAATAAAAAAACTTGTAGTACCCTTTATTATTAAAAACATTAATATATTTCAAGGACTAGTTTCGACCATAGGTCATTTTCAAGTTGAAATCCTAACTAAAACTATAAAATTCAACTTAAAATGACTTAAGTTATGGTCGAAACTAGTCCTTGAAATATTTTAAATAATAAAGGGTACTACAAGTTTTCATGTTGTTTTTATTAATTCATAATAATAATTATTATTCTAATAGAACCACATATTACCTCTAATATATTTTGATATTATAATTTTATGCTCTCTCTGTAAATTAATAAATATTTTTATTGATTTGTTCTGTTATGAAATGATTTTTATGTTAAGCTTTCAGTTTTATTAATTCTTGTGCTCTTGTTTTTTCAGATTTCGGTCTAGTTCTAGGATGTAAGATATTTGTGCGCGAAGTGGTAAAACCTCAGGATGGGAACGGAGTGCAGGAAGGTGACATATTGCTCAAAATCAACAACCACTCGACAGACGGCATGAGCCTCAAGGAAGCCAGGAAACTCATTGAGAGCAGCAAGGAGAAGCTGAACATTGTAGTGAGGCGGGAGGCGGCCAGATCTTTGTCACAGTCAGCAGAATCAACAGCTTTACCAACTAAAGGTAATTTCTAAAAAATATCCCAGTCTGAATGAAAATTCATATATGACAATATAGATTGATATGACATGATATGAAACTATATAAGGTAGAATCATGAGTCAAGATCCAGATTGCATTATCGGTGGTACACGATTAATTTATTAGATGTAACTGTGGTTCTCTTACTTTCAATCAAGCTAAATTTTCACTCGAAGCAAACCAAGCAAGTGTCAAGAGTTTTGAGACCAGCTATGCCTGTGTAGTGATGCCTTGTATATTATTTATTTTACTCATAGAAAAATGAAGCTTAAGTAAGATATGAGATTTTTGCCTCAAATTATACAATTTTCATTTGGATTGCTGGTATTCATACGTTTAAATGAATTTATATGATTTCATTATAAAATCACACCGTGTTAACACAGCCATTTCTAATAATCAATTATCAGAGGAAGCTGTACTTTAAATCTTGATTTGAATTTCTCATAGCCTTATATCAATGAACCAATCATAAATCATCTCCCGATGTGAAAAAAATGAATGAAACAGAAGGAAAGGTATCGACTGTTTAACATTGCTATCTAGTGCCATTGTGCTGATCCACTACCACCTAAATCTAAATTTGTAAATCAAGGTGGTAGTGGCTGTTCGCGGGTTGATCTCACTTGATTAACCCTTCTATTAAAACCAACAAGACGTCTGATCTAGAATCACAGAAGACAGAAATTGGAATAAAATTATATTTATTTCAATAAAAGGAAAGGTTGAGAAGCAGACCTAATAGAGAGAAATGCAATAATACAAGAAAATAATAGTTTATGAGTTATCATTGGTTTTTAAATTGAAAGTTGAATCTAAATAGACTGGTTAATTAGTATGTAATCACATTGAATGCGTATATGTGCAAGGGCACGCTTGGTTATCTGCAGACCAAGCTTGCAGATGAGAAACTAAGTGTAGAAAGAGCAATAGGAACACTTACACTGAACGCTTGCACCTGCTGGCAGCTAAATGCAAGTCACAACGTGTTTCAATGGCACTTTCCAGATTTCGTTTTTCGGCTCATGCATGATTCGACGTACACTTGTACATATACGCATTCAATGTGATTACACCCTTAGTCTAGTTACACACAGATACAACGATTTTTGCCGTCCTTATGAATTCAGATTAATCATAATTTCCGTTCTAATGGATTTTATAAGGATGGCAAACAATCGAACATCCTTATAAATTCTATTAGATTAAAAAGATTTAAAAGATGTTTGTCAAGTTCTGTTTAATCTGATAGAATTCATAAGACGGCAAAAAATCGAACGACCGGAAATCGATGTTTGTGTAACTGGCTTATTTACTGGGTTTTTATAGTAAGTAATAAATCTATCTATTCAATTATCCTGTTTTCATTTTCCACAAATAATGTTTGTTTGTTGATAGACGGGAATTACCTGGACAGCCTGAACGGCACCAACTACTCGTCGCAGAACCTGTACGTGCAGCCGCCGACGCGACACCAGCAGCTGCTGGACGACAAGAGCAACCTGGTGCCGCGCGGCCGTTCGCGCAACCCACTCATGGACGCGCAACTGTCGCTCAGCCAGCTGGATCGGCCAGTGTCGCCACACTCACACAGCCACTCACACAGTCGCAGTCGCAGCGGACTCACTGACGAGCCGCCCGACCCGCCGCGACCGCCGCCGCCCAGACCTGAAGGTACCAACCCTCTGATGAGATGTTTAGTGTTTCAGTGTCATAGTCAAATTAATTATATAGAGCGAAATCTTTCTGATATGATCTATTGAGAGAAAGAGGTGGACTACTTCCACATACAATTACATAAATATCCATACTTGTCTTTTTTCTTTAGGGCTACTTTTTTGGCAAAATATAAATAAAAATATAAATATCAGTACCCTTCTAAATTATTTCATCACTACATGTTTCGGATATTAATGCCATTTTCAAGTCTTATTATATTAGATGTAATAACTTGAAAATGGCATTAATATCCGAAACATGTTGTGATAAAATAATTTAAAAGGGTACTGAGATTTATATTTTTATTTATATCCATACTTTTATACCTATTATTTCAATCAAGATCATAATAATTCTCTCATTCATATCAATAATTTTCATATCCTTCTATGAAAAGATACATTGGTATCCTAGAGTGTGTTTGCTACATATAAATAGTAATAGAAAGATTAAATCATAGTGCTTTATATTTAAGTTACTTCAAACATGAATAAATGATAGTGTTGTGTCCTCTTGAATGTTCTTGATGTAGCCCATCTACTAAATATTTTAATAACCATCATTGGTAGCTAGCTATTCCTAAAGAGAAGAGAATTGAAAATGCTCCATTTCGTCTTATCATGAATGTACTTGAGCGTTAACCAAACTCTCTGGTCAACTGGTAATTACAAACTTGCAAGAAATTGTGTAAAGTCTATTAAGTTTAATTAGAAAATACTAAACGATTCCTTTTGAGTTCATTCTCATCAAGTCTGTTTGCAATAGATGATTGCTTTTCAATAGGCAAATGATTAAGTTCCTTTAAATTTTCTAGTATCAATACAATAAAAACATAATTAATAATTTATCTGATTGCCAATGAATGGAAACCGGAGGAATTGATTAATTTACAAATATGTACTTATACACATAGAAAAGTTGCTAATAATAAACTCATTCCTAATAATGATACCCCACTATAATAATATGATCAATAGAAGTTCAAATGGGTAGCAGCAAATTTAAACAATCTAACAATTTCATTATTATCACTGCCATTAATAATGTATTTTCATTTTATTTCAAGCAGCCTATGGACTGAAAAGTGAGTGGCCATTATGTTGAGTTATTGTTTGCTGTGAACGTGTTACATTACAGTACCGTACTAATGTTTTAATGAAAAATGTAACATTATTAAACTAATTTCCTTTGTCGCATTCAACTCTATGCTAATGAATCTCGATTTTAAAATACGAAATATAACTCGGTACTAATCAAACTATCTTACGGATACAATTTGAATGAGTTGTTATTGATTTACAACGGCTTTGTTTTCAGTGAGCGCATTTCCAAATTCCGAATTCAAATTAAGAGATAATAATTGAGACAGCCTCTTCCAATGACTTCCCAATTAATATTGATCTTTTGAATGTCTGTCTCCCGTTTCTTGTTTATTTCTTTCTTGTGTTCTATTAAACTCACTACCAAACAATTCAATTACCATAACTCCGATTTCTTACGTTCAAACCGTACAACTCTATTTTAATTTTATGAAGAGATTGTTTGAAATAGTAAGAATTGAATAATTGAATTTGTGCTTGAAAATAACAAATCCATAAACTACAGTTGTTATTACTGTTTTATAATTACGTTGATTGAACCCATTTATTTTGATTAATCATCGAATGATAGACTATTATGATTTTTATGGATGATTTCAAGTTGTGAATGAATGCTATAGCTGACCGTATTACAATAGTTGATAAAATGCATCACAATTATGGATATTCCTCACTTTAAAAATTCACGAACAAAATTCTAATCATTCTTGATTCGATTTCAGATTACTATTCAACGGGAACCAGACAACAAATGTTGTACGATGATGATCCCTTATTGATGCAGAGGTCTAAACAACCGATGTAAGTTAACTTTGTTTTAATCTAATATGTTAACTGTTATACTTTTTTCAAAATTTGATCTAAAATTTTTGAAAAATTAGGATGAAATTCGTTGATAACTTACAAATATCTATGCAATTACAGTATGTAAAGATTGAAACAAATTTAGATAATATTATTCTGACATCTCCTACTTTTCAGGTACCGTATTATATCTGTGACACATATACGTGTATAGTGTGACACTGTGTTCTATCTTCCAATAACCTAGCTATACTAATAGCCTCATGCAAATTCAATAAATAACCTTTTTCTGTGGTCCACATAACTTATTCCCTTAATTCCCTCCCACCTCACCTGGAGGCTAAAAAATAGCTTAATAATGTGAAAGAATCAAGAGAAGGGATAATTTCAGTGCCTCTTCTTTCAATAATATTTTCTTAGCTTAGATGTACAGGCAATAGTAATTCTTGTTTTTGTAATTGCTATAAAAATTCTCAAGTACTCGATCCATTTTATCAATGTTCAGATTGAATGTTGTGTAACTGATGGTGTTGCTTGTTGCAGGCCAGACCCGCGTTTCATCACATTCCAAAAAGAGGGCTCTGTGGGCATCAGGTTGACGGGAGGCAATGAGGTCGGCATATTCGTGACTGCTGTGCAGCCTGGAAGTCCCGCCTCCTTACAAGGGTTGCAGCCTGGCGACAAAATTCTAAAGGTATTTTCAATTCAATGCTTCATGTTCTCAATAATTACTTTACGAACGATACTCACTAGCTATCATGTACAATGACTATGCAAATAGAAAAATATGTATGAAAGAATTAGATGGAAAACAAAATGTTAGATGGATATAAGAAATTGAGAAATACATTATGAAGTGACACATTATAATTCAACTTTGAAATGCAATGTCAATCAACTCTAGAAATTTTACGACGAAAACTATATAATCTAAAACCAATGAAAGTCAACTAACAAAGAGTCTAAACATCCTCAATAGTAATGTACAATATCAGTACAGTAACTACTTCCAACATCAGACCACACAAATAGAAAAAAAAACTAATGTCAATGTGGCCTGATGGTAGGAAAAAATTATGTGCTTTGTTGTAAAATATTATCGACCGTCTAGGGACCGCTTAGGATTGAAAAGCTTGATAATAAATAATGGAGATAATGCAAATGGTAAGTCTGTAAGTAAAACAAAAGAGTCTTATGTTGTAGTATTTGCCAAATCGGTTCGGCTTTGCTCTTAGATGTACAAAAATAATGTAAATTCATATATCAATAATTGTTTTTATACTACAAGAAAATTAATGTTGAAACACAACATTAGTGTGTCTGAAGTACTCAATTTTCGTTCAGTATCAATCTAAACATTACTTTCACACCTCGAGGATGAGTTAATATTTTTTATTAGATTCATATAATAATTATTATAAAATCAATATAATTGTAATTTGATTCATTTCAGGTGAATGATATGGACATGAAGTCGGTGACGAGGGAAGAAGCGGTTTTATTCCTACTAAGTTTACAAGAACAAATTCACCTGATAGTGCAGCACAGGAGAGACGAATATGAACAAATTGTTGCCTCACAAAGGGGTGACTCTTTCCATATAAAGTGAGTCAATATTGTGATTGTATTTTTCCTTACTGAACTTGACCTTACTTGGTTAATATATAAGGTACTTTAACGTTCACACATCATAATGCTCAAAACAATTAATTTTATATTATTTTATATTTGCGGAAAGAAATATTTTAGCATGTCGTTATTATTTCATCAACTGTCTGGTGATTTAATACATATTAATTGAATACTGTAGTCAGAGATGTAGAATCTTTCCATGATGAAATTGAAACACAATAACTTGTTTTTCTTATAAAATTCCTTGGTAGTCTGATTTGATTTAAGAACAATTTATTGCGTTTTTATCTCAACTGTGTATTATTTCGTATATTCTAGTTTCACTTTGATTCCATATTAATCTAATTTTTGCTGTTGCAATATTTAATTCTTTGCAGATCACGCAAGATTGCATTGTTACTCCATGGATACTACTTGATAAATCTTGATTAATGTTTTGTGTTTTTCAGAGCCCATTTCAACTATGACCAACCAAATAAAGGGGAAATGAGCTTTAGGAAGGGCGACGTATTCCATGTGATCGATACATTACATAATGGAGTTGTCGGGTCTTGGCAAGTTTTAAGGATAGGTAAATATTTTCTCACTATTACCAATATGCTTGACATAAATGATCTTAACAATAAATAACTTACATAACTAGATTTTCTCCATTTTAGCTTCACATCCAATAAATGAGTGAATATGTTTCAGTTTTTATGTTTTTTATGGTTAAGTAAAATCCGCAATAACTCAAAGACATGACTCGTACGTTATAGACAAAGATTTTGTATTAGAATATTGTTCAAGCTTTTTTATTATATTGGCATGATATGTGAATTGTTGAATTAATAGGGATAATATTTTAATTATATTGTCATTAATTGTGCTTATTAGGCTAAATGAATGCGTTATCGCCGCGTCTAGTAATAAGGGGCGTTGCAAACTTCGGTCTGCTAGCACCGCCTGGTCCGTGGGTTCGTATCCCGCCGATGGCATGGAAGTTTGCACATCTCATCAATTCACCAACGCTTATTTCATTACCCACGCACAAGCAGAAAGCTCATGTGGGCATCATTCGCAATAAACAAACTAATAATAATAATATTTATTATTACAAATTACATTATTACTATTAGTACAAATTAGTTTCAAAAAAAAATGAAAAAAATAATGTTAATGAATATGAATATGTTTAACTCATTAACCAGAAAAATAAGTATCAGTAGCCTAACGAAGTAAATACTTACTAAAACCATACCACAGATAGGAGCATCATTCAAAAATCGTCACTAAAGCCATACTGTAGATATGTACAGAATTCACAAACCTCAATTATGTTTTGGTTTTCAGGGAGGAATAACCAAGAAGTGCAAAAAGGCATCATACCAAATAAAGCGAGAGCGGAGGAGCTGGCGACGGCTCAGTTCAATGCTACCAAAAAAGAGCTGACTGCCTCCGAGAGCAGGGGCAGCTTCTTCAGGAGGAGGCGAAATAGTCATCGGAGATCCAAGTCGTTAAGCAAGGTACAAACAGTAATCACACTAAAATCAAATACATACCTTCAACTGGATTCGTTTATAATGTACAGGTACTAGATACCACTAATGGCCAGTTTTCGAGCTCGGGATTTAGCCAAGTTCTAGACTTTGAACAGCTGGAGTCAGAATTGGCTTTCCGAAACGGGGCGTAATCGCAGTTTATGATAATCTTAATTATCTCATTTCTTTTATTGGAAACGTTTTTCATTGACAAATGTAATAAGGGGACTTAATAATTCTAAATAGCTGAAACTTTACACTATTTTCTCTTTATTTTATTTTGTGTTCA
Organism: Nilaparvata lugens; assembly: GCF_014356525.2. Lineage (NCBI taxonomy): Eukaryota > Metazoa > Arthropoda > Insecta > Hemiptera > Delphacidae > Nilaparvata > Nilaparvata lugens. Next base: position 28,563,770 of record NC_052507.1, read on the forward strand.
ATTTTCTAGTTTTTGGAAATTTAGTTTAAACATGGACTGCAACCATGCCCTGTTTCGGAAAGCCAATTTTCTGACTCCAGCTACGTCTAGAACTTGGCTAAATCCCGAGCTCGGAAACCGGCCCTAAATAATAATTCCCTACTTTCATTCAAACATTTAGAAACAAGCAATTATTGTGATAAATATGAACAAATTATTGCTTCGTAGTGAGTAGAGTTTTTTCACATGATGTGAGTTAATAGATATGGATTTATTTCGAAGACTTTACCAATAAATCATTAATGTTATTGAAGTGTTATAATAATATCTGCTCCGAATAGGTCATTTGTTAAAATTCAGGAGTGTAAGAGTGTGATAAAAGTGATCTAGAGATGAACAGTGACATTGTGAACAGTGCCTTGATACGGTGCATACTCATACTTATTAATTTGATGCAACTATTTATCATCCATATACCTATATTGTATTGTTTATTGCAAAAACCCGAAATATCCTTAGCGATAATAAGCTATACTGTGCAATAAATAAATATGAATTTACTCAGAAAACAAAAAATAAATTGCATTTATGCTATTAAAACTTCATTTGTTCCAGATTCCATAAATTATTCGTTCACTAATTCATTCAATCCATTATTGGAGTATTATTTGTTTAAATATTATAACATTTGTTGAGACTTTTAGGACAACTGCATTATTTTCCAAGCCCAATCAATAAAATTCAATAGTTGATATAATAACATGATTTAATACATTATGAGTATTTAATGTTGTCTTTCTAGTTTTTCTCCAATATTTTTGCTGATTGAGCTTTGTTACTTTTCAGGATCATTGGGATGACGTGGTGTTTGGCGATAGTATTAGTAAATTTTCCTGCCTATGAGAGAGTAGTACTGAGGCATCCTGGATTCATCCGACCTGTCGTTCTGTTTGGACCAGTGTCAGACATCGCCAGAGATAAATTGCTCAAAGACTTCCCTGATAAATTTTCATCTCCTCGTAAGTTATAACCAGTTCAGATCTGGAAAACTGGATTTTTATACCAATATAGTTTCTACCTTCTTTTCGTAGTTATCAATAATTTTAAAACAAATCCAGTAGTTGAGTAGTATAGTAAGATAGAGCGAACAGTAATAATACCGTTATTAAGTAAAGTTAATTACTTGTGAAAAATCGACTAAGGATTCGACTGAGTCACTGTCGATGTTGTAGAACCGTTCCATAATGAAATAAAAGCACTCATATATTGTCAAAAAAACCATGGTCCTGCACCAAATAAAACTGTAGAATTTGACGATATATGTGTGCTTTTATTTCATTAATCTACTAAGAAATATTATGACACTAGTTTTAAACTATTTGAGGTTATCTCATGATTTTCTTCTGTATTTTTTTGAGTTTTTACCACGTTTGTGGAATTGCCTGGCATGCTTTCTTTGCTTTCTATTTATTGGCTCAACACTGTGTTTTGCTTGTTTTGAGAGAAAAGAGATGAATCTATCCTGAAGTTACAGTATTGGAACAATAAAAAAAAATTGAAAACTTCTTATGAAAAGAAGAAATCATTTTAGTATAACTATTAATGTAATCAAATCATCCTCAAACTCATATCCTCAAAGATGTGAAGTCAAAATTCAACAATTATAATTTTATTCTAATCACCCTTATTTTGTACTCAAATTCTTTTATCGTCAAATACTCTATTAAGGATATAATAGTTTCATTATTAAATATAATCATCGGTATGTGTTTTTAAAATATATATCTTCAAGAAACATAGCTTTGTAATTAGGATTTATTTCTAGTTGACCTTATAATTCTTCATCAGGAGAACAATAATACTGTACTATTCAAGTTTTCAACTCAAAGTAAGAAAAGCCTTACTTCAATTTCCGACTCCCACTTATTGAATTAATAATAATTTTCAATTGAATTGTTACAGAATTGGAAAACAATATGGAGGACATGGCAAAGAGTCAGAAGTCAAGTGGAATCATAAGACTGTCAGCGATAAGGGATATTATGGAGCGGGGCAAACATGCGCTGTTGGACATCACGCCGAACGCCGTCGATCGACTCAACTACGCGCAGTTCTATCCAGTTGTCATATTCCTCAGGGCCGAGACCAAACACGTCGTCAAGGAGCTGCGGTCTGGCCTAACCAAGTCAGTACTTCAAAACTTTATTCCCAAAATTACTGTTCATTTGTATTAATTTTATCTGTGGTTTGAAAATATTTCCAATTTCACTTCCTACACAAAATTTAATAGCAATATCTTCGTTTTCTAATAAAAAAAAGATTGATTTATCGCACTGCACTTGATCATTAAAACTTCTGACACACATTATTTTTTCATGTTGTTATTGAAATAATGAACTAGATTGAAATACTATCAGATTATTGCATGGTATAATCCATTTTCGTTATATTTTGAGTAGAACAGACTATTGTTTTGTTTTCTTAAACCGACTAAATGAATGAGTTACAACCGACAATATTAATATTTAATATAATAATACTCTTTCAATGACGATTACCGTACTATAAATTTAAAAATAATTTTGTAGTTATTAATTTTTGGTAACTTGATAATTGTTTGCTCTCATACTCATTTACCTACTAATAGAATAATGATGGACCCTATTAAATATACATTCAATTATTTTCATATTCACAGGGCATCTTTTTGTATTTTATTTTTAATTTTGCAAATATAATTTTCTTGTTTAATTCAAAATAAAAGTAGACTTATCAACCAATGTTTATAATTTTGTTTTTATTTTGTGCATAACAAAAGATAGCTGTGTTGAAGTAACCTGTTTTTTTCAATTAATACAATCATTGCATTTTATGTTTGTTATCATTAATTCGATTTTGGAATTTTTAGTAAACAAACATTTACAAGACTAGTTTAATTTAAAGCAGTTTTCAAGTGATATTGCCTACTGTAGTATAGTTTGCGCTAGTGTTAGTGCCTCTGGTAATTTTCTCTAATTGTACGTGGAAGATTTTATTTTACAGTTCCATCTCTCCTGACCCAATTATTGAATTTCAAAACAATATCCTTGAAATGCCATAACTTCCAATCAGTTTTATGTTTTACATAGCAAACTACTACAGTGCTCGTACTCTAATTCTTAGTGCGTGTAGATAGCTTCACCCTGTTGTCTCAGTAAGCAAAGTTGCTTCTAATTATTTTTGCTTCAACGCTTCCCAAAGTCGACTTTTTTTGCTACAAGCTCAAATTTCAACATCTTTATCTATCACCAGTTATACGTAGGCTATTCATTTCCATGCAAGTCTGATAAATTAGTACAATATATTTTATACAGAGTCATACAACTTATGAATACAATGATAACTATCATGTAGAAAGCTTTTGTTTGAACAACAGAAAACGATAGATACTCAAAAATAAAAAACAACACAAGTTGGCAACCAAATATTACATTCTATCATTCTCTTGAATTATATGCGGGATTCATTTTTTCCCCATGAATATATTTGTATGGCTTTTATTTGTGGGGAGTCCCTGACGGAAGTTCCACGTTGCCTGAATTTATTATTTAAGCCGTCAAATGACCTCATTTGATCAGCAATTGTAGTTTATGTAGAATCCAAGTTTATCCGATCTAGTCTTCATTGTTGATAATAATTACAAATATTGAAGGTGAATATTGAAGGAAATATTGAATAAATACTTTTTAGTGACTGTCCTTTGAGAAAAGTTCACATTTCTGTTAGTTGGTAGCACGCTTGGGTTGTGGTGAAGGGACCTACTTAGTATTCACTGTTGCTTAGTTAATTGCTTTATTTCTCATTCACACTTTCTTCTGATTTTTATGCTGGCCAGTACAAGCTCAAGGATTGATTTGCATCAGATTTTATCAAACTGGTGAGTTCAGTCATGTAATTGTACTGTACAGATTTACTAAAATTAATTTGTTGCATCATTATTTAGGTAATGTACTGAATGTTGATAAAAAGCTGCTTGCTGAAAAATCAATTTATTCATCTATTTTTGTATAGAATTGATCATAATATGGTTTATTTGATATTCACAAAGAATACTTGAACTTAGTCTCTATACCTTACAAAATTATATTATAAAACACTTATTGACATGGGCTGCTTTTAAATTAATAAAACAAAATAAATCTTATAGCACCCTTTATTCTTTAAAAAACATTAGAGTTGTTCAACTATTTTAATGTTTATAAAGAATAAAGGGTGCTATAAGATTTATTTTGTTTTATTAAAATTATATTACTATATTGAATACTGTTTTGCATTTGCCTCTACGAAATTTATTTTGCAAAATTATTGGATTGTGAGGCATCCTTATACCATTCATAATTATGTCTCTCATGTAATGTGACCTCTTAATGAAATAATTCTATTTGCTTTTAAAAATGAGTCCCGTAAAACTAGTTAATTACATTTCAAAAGCTTTCAAGTTCTTGACCTATTCGTTTTAATAAGTGTCAATTGCTCTTCATTTATTTGTATATCGAGGTTTGGAAATTTGATACTATATAGTATTGTATAGGAATGCATGTTCTGAATTATTGTTAGTTTCTACTTTATCATTTAGCATAGATTGAATGCAAACAACTAGTTCATTGTCATTCAATGTTTACAATAATACAAAAATGCAACTTTCTTCAGTGATGAAGATGATGTAGTAGAAATTCTCAATGAAAATTGCACGATTCTCATGAGCAAGGAGATTTCAGTTTCTTTTCAGATAAAATGAAATTAACAAATGTTCACTATAAGTAGTGAAATATTTCCAAACTTCTATCAATTTTAGCTTCTATCGAATTGATGTTGCGAATCGAATTTTTATAGGGAAAAATCTCTATTCAAAAGCGAATATTTTTATGTCTATTGCTTTGATTTTTAAAATTTGAGACCAAACCTATTGATTACACTTTCGGGTATTCAACATGGATTGGCTTGTTTTATAATTTTGTCAGATATATTATTACCTTGATCCTATATTCACTGTTTATTTTTTTATAATCTTGTTAGGCACTTTTCATTGGACTTGTGTTTTAACTTGGCGGATTTTATTTTAAAAAAAATGTATTGTGTTGTGTGTGCGTAGGGGTCAACACAAAAGCAGCAAGAAGCTATTCGAACAGTGCCAGAAGCTGGAGAAAGTTTGGGGTCACGTATTCTCATGCTCGGTGACCCTGAATGGTGGCTCGTCAGATTCCTGGTACCGAAAAGTCAGGGAGCTCATTGACAAAAACCAAACTTCACCCGTCTGGATGAGCGAAAGCAAGGTAAATCGATTACTTCAATTAATTATTCATTAATCAATTCAATTAATTACTTATACTTCAATACATATCTTATTGATTCAAATACAAACAACAGTAATCATAGAATTCAAGAAACAATTTTGTGGACAAGGAACGAAAATCAAACTGAACTTTGATGAAGAATCAAAGTTATACAAGCTTGAGAAAAAAACCCGATGAGGTTTCCCTCATTGTAATAGATGGACAAGTATATACTTTAATTATTTCTGTAATCAATTTTGGTAGTAAAGATATGAAAATAAAAAAATGTTGTGTTCTTACACGAAATCAACCAGGAGTCCTTGTTGAATTTTCATTGATGAATCGAAAATTCTTCTACAGTTTATTCCCATTATTTACTCCAAGTGATTTTTTACTAAACGATCTTGGTCAACTTGTGAATTTTTAATATCATACTATATTATATCCGTTCTAAATTATAAGATAAATTAGTTAAACTAGTTGATGTTTGTTTTTCTAGCTGCGTTGTGACTCAAAGCGTTGCATTGTGATTTTCAAATCAATGCCTAAAAGTTATAATGCATTTCCATCATTAGAGTCATGTTCATTTATCTCCTTTCAAAGCATAATTGATAGCATTAGAATGATTTGTCAATTCAAACTTTACAATATTCTCCTTATTGATTAATGTTGAATATTGGTTCACTGTTTTACATGGTGAGGGTGAAAAAATGCTTCATGTTTTTAAAATGTCAAACGTTAGTACTAATGGTGATGGTTGAAAACCATATCTCTAAACTAATTATCACTTCTAGAACTATCTATTGTCATAAAAATATTGTTTTCCTACAGTTACCTTGAAAAGTGACAATTCCTGCACTGATTACAGAACGCAAAGATTCACTTTTCCGCTCTAGTGCGGGAAAAAATTTTTCTGCACTCCAGATTTGCAACATGGCAACACAAAATAGTTGGTGGGTTATATGGAGGATTAGTTCACGAAAACAAAAATTAAGTTGGTAAAAATGACTGTGGTTGGATTTAGATAAGAATCATTTCAATGGCTACCCTACATTTATGATAAAATCCCAATTTAGAAATCCAAAACAAGAATAATGTTCATCTAAATCATAATTAAATAATCATCATTTACGAATTCTCATCATTAAATAATAAATAATAGTTCTTTTCTATTGATAATTATTATTTCAACTCCAAGAAATGAGAAAAGTAGCAAATATACATTATAAAATTCGAATTTTGAGGTTAAATGATTACCGTTCGATATTCATATAAATAAAAATAATAAAAAACATAACAATACTACAATAAATATTCTCTGTTGTCTATGTTATTTTTATAAATATTTTTCAGTTTACTTTGAGCATTTTTCTCGTTAATTTGAGCAAAAGTATAAATTTCTGAATCGTGTTTCAGTAATTTTAGCGAGATGAAACAAACTTAGGTACGATTCTTCCTGCTAGGTTGCGCGCTTGTCGGTTCAGCCATCTTGTTGTGTTTAGCCATCTTGCATCTCGGTTCAGCCAACAAGCTGTTGGCGTGTATTTTGAATGTGAAGTTTTTGTTCCATCTGTATTTTTTCTAATTCTTGAATGAATAAAAATGAGAACTTTGGCTGAGAATTTTCAACTTCAATTGGATTATTAATTTTTAAATGAATTAAAGTTGCTATTAATAACAACATCACACACACACACACACACACACACACACACACACACACCACACACCACACACACACCACACACACACACACACACACACACACACACCACACACCACACACACACACACACCACACACACACACACACACACACACAACACACACACACACACACAACACACACACACACACACCACACACACACACACCACACACACACACACACACACACACACACACACACAAACATTTGATGGATTTCAGCCATCATTTTATCCATGATTACCCACTTTTCATATTCAATGGTAACTGTAGGAAAAATTAAATGTGAAATACGTGCGCAAAGTTCCTCTGCTGCACTCAAGAAGCCATTCCGCCCTCGCCTACGTCTCGGGCGTAAACGTTTCTTTCGGTGCAGCAAACTGTCACTTTGCGCACTAGTTGCACAAATAGCTATAGTTTCTCTTCTTCACATATTAGAGAATCTTTTGGCCTGCCTTTATTGCTAACTGGTGTTGGTGATCACATTCTATTCTTTGTTATATTGTGTTGCATTACAGTACGCAGAATTCCTCTCAGACTTATATTTGCCCATGCCCCCCTCCACCATCATGTCAACTTCTTTCTCGTCTTCGTCCCTGATCATGAACAACCACAACGTCAACCTCATCCAGTATCCTTACGACTACAACAACCTTTGCAACTTCCGCCATGCTTCGACCCCCTCCCCCCTGCCCGTGCCTATGCCCATAAACCATGAGATAACAGAACAGTTCTTCGGCTTTGTGTGATAGGCCTACTAACTGCATGCACCTAACAATGCTTCTCCTTTTGAAATTTGATGATGAGAATAATGCTTTGTTATTTCATGATCACCTTGGAAGAAATCAATTCAATAATATTTTCAAGATTCGTTGATATTCAGGTTACAATTTGTCATTATAAACAAAACTCAAACTATTTGATATTTTATTTCCCTTTGAATACGCCTTGAAGTACCTATTACGAATTGGATAAAATAATTGAAGATAGATACTAACTATAACTAACTCATAGTTAGTTATAACTAGTTCTAACTAACTAGTTAGGAGATACCAACTATATATTTTTATTGTTTTATATTAATTGCAAGATACTGTATCCATACTGTACCTTAATTTAATTCAAAACATTTTTTTCACCATCACATGATCAACAAAAACTGATATTTTGATTTTTTAATTACCCTTTTGAACTTTTGTTTTCGATTTGACTTGAAACTGAAAAAACAATTGCCAATAACTCTTCTCGGGAACCATCATCTCTCCCAAATAATTTAATAATCAATATATTGAAGTTCTCCTTAGATATGATCGAAAATTGACGTCCCAATTCTAAAAATATTAAACATTTAACTGTAAAAGATCACCAAAGTATTACTGCTTTAAGTAGATTTAATTTTATTTTCTTTCAAATATGTAAATCTATTTATTTCAGTTTTCATTTAATTTATTTCTCAAATGCTCTCTCATAGGCTATGCTGTGTATTCTGTTATTAATATTTTTAACAAGTTCTATGTTCTGGTTTCTTCATTCAATTTTGTTGTATTTTTCCTCCACACACAACTCCACTAACACAGTTTCTACTCAAACCGCTTTTGATTGACTTTTCTTTGTCTCTAAACATCTTCTAAATGTACAACGATAATTAATTACCCTTATTCAGTAATAAATTGAATAAATGTCCATAAATGCTTACCTAATACTGAATCATTATAATTGCATCAACTAGATCACATGCGAAATTGAACAATGATGAGTTTCTACGTGTAGCATGTGACGAAATTATTTTTTGTTGACTTTCTTTTATGTGTGATGAGCAACCAGACCTTTCCCAACAATAACCGTTGCTCTTATTTCAATATAATATTGCAAGAGTAGTGAGCTCTGCTCTGTCGTACTCTTCTGTCTACTACTGTTGTAAACTCAACAAGAACAGTCCAAAAGCATTCCATCTTATTTTTTTGCTTTCTCGTGAACAACTAATCCTCCATACAACAATATTACTAGCACTTATTTCTAGACATTGTTGCAATAGTGATGTAGTACTGTTATACTGTTGTCCAAAAGCTTTGATTTTTAGCTAGTTTACTTGAATATTTTTTCTATTCCCTCCACATGCAACTTATCAAACACATATTCTACGAACACTATTTAAGCTTGTTTTTTGCTCGTTCAATCTAATATTTTTCTATTTATTCCTCCACACACAACTAACACACTCTACTATTCTACTAACACTCTATTACATTATATTTTCTTATTGGCTTTCTCGTGAACTACTAACCCTCCATATAACAATAATATACCTAGCACTGGTTTAGCAACAACATTGCTAGAGTGGTGTACACTGTGTAGTGTACTGGTGATGTTGCGCTGTGTTGCGTTGGCTTGTTGCGTTGCGTTGCGTTGTGTGAGTCGTGTGTGTGTGCTTGTGTGTGACAGCCCGATGAAGCCCTGTCAGACGACTTCCTGTTCCCCATGACCTCTCTGCGCCTGTCTTACGCCTCCTCGCCCGAGTCCGACCTGGAGCAGGGGGCCTCCTCGCTGCCCCCCGGTCCCGGCCCCCGCCTCCTCAAGTGCTCCTCCGACCCGAGCATCGCCACCCAGGAGGACTCCACGCCTTGTGTTCCTCCGCCATACACGCCGCCATCGCAGTACAGTCATGTAAGTACTAAATAAACAACTATTTATTATTATGGATAAAACAGACACACATTACATCATAGTAGAACTCATATTCAACTGAAAAAATATTCAAATTGTGTGACTGAAATGATTAAGATAATGACGGGTTAAATATACGGCTTTCATTTCCTATTGTGTACGTTCTGTGTACAGTAAATTGTTCCAGTTCCAATCGTAAATTGCTCCATCACGTGACTAGTGCAAAATGTTCCCATGGAACGCCATTTCAAAATCGTTGGTTCAAGCTTTTCGCGCGCACATATAAAGTTGATTTACACTAAAATGTGTCGTTTACTAGCTGCGTGAATGAAGAAAGGCTGTTTTACAAACTTACCGTCTAGAAAAGTGTGCATTTCCTTTATTCCATTACTCTAAACTTTTCTATAGAGAAAAATTCATTTAATGAATGGTTATCAAACATCATATTGTTGGTTATGTATTCTATGACTATGCTATGGTAAACAAACAATCAGCGCATGCGCAGAGAAGCAAGCAGACTACAAGAATCGACCAATGAGAGCTCAGATAGTTGGAACTGTACCAGGTCGGATAATTCACCACGCTTCGTCTGTGGGGCAGGATTTTGGAACTGGAACTGGTTTTTGGTACAGAATCTGTCAAAACTCTTCCCATGGAACGCGGACCTTTTTACCTGGTAAATTGTGAATCGGACAATTTACCACATTCCATGTACACAGAACGGGCCCTTTGTTATCGCCTTGATGAGTAAAACTCAACAGTTCGTGAAGGGTAAAATCCTGTCTTGTAATTTCTATGATTGATGAATATTAAAGCAAAATAAAAACAATCAAGAGTTAAAATCTTATTTATTTATTCTCAACTATGAATGATTGGGAAAGGAACCACAGGCTTAAAGCCCAAAACTGTTTTTTTCCCTAATTTGGATAAAAATTGTCCAAAAATAGGTTATGTTTATCACTTATTACATTGAATTCTGAATAGGAATCTTCAATATTATTAGTTAAGTATTAGCACAAAATGAGTAACCTTTGATCATCAAGCTTAAAGATTGATTTCGAGTCGCACATTTGAAAGTTACCCTTGACCTTCATTTGTATTATTGGGTCCACTATATCCCCTTATTTTATTTTGTAGTGTATTGATTTATATCGAAACAATTTTAATACGATTTCTTGGGTACTTAATTTATACAATCATTAATTAATACTATAGGAAGTCCAACATTGAAGTGAAAATTCATTTGTTTTTTGCTTTTGTGTGATTATTGCAGGTTAGATTATCATGATCAAGAATATCAACTGATTCTAAATATAAATCTTAGTATCCTTTTAATTAATAATTTGGTCACGCCATGTTTCGGCTACTTTCAAGTGATTTGAAAATGAATAAATACTGATGGCATTATTAGCCGAAACACGTCGTGACGAAATAATTAGAAAGGGTACTGACATTTATATTTTTATTTATATTAAAAGTAGCCCTAAAGAAAAAAACTACTGATTCTGTATACTAATCTTATCAAGTTCCTCTTAATAGGATAAATTAAATATGCTCGAGGGATGTTTTGATATGAGTCTGTTGGTTCTCTTCAAATTTTTACGTGAGTTATTGGATGAATAATTCTCAATTCCATTATACGTGAGTTATTGAATGTATAAATAACTAATGACATTCTGCTTCTTGCTGTAGTCGAATACATACGAACACACCCACAAGCCACGCCGAAGTGGTGGCGACAAGTATGGGTTTTCGCCAACCAATAGTCCAATGGTGTCGACGCCACCGGAGCTTCCTCCCCGCATCGACCGCGCCAACAAGCCGCCACGTGCCAACCTGCCTCGCTCCGCGCAGGAACGACTCTTCGGCGGCAGCAGCTCCAAAGAGAACATCGACCCGCCCAACTACATAAACGCCACACCCCATCACAGGCCTGTCAACTCGTCTCTCGAACGCGAACGCCAAAACTCCAATAAAGCTGTAAGTTGATTATTGTATCCTGTATTATCAAATAGGTATTGAATATATTCACGTATTGTATCCTTCCTGTAGGATCCTCGATCGAATATGCCTAGCTCAATCTTTACTTTTCTGCTCTTCTCTTCATATTTTATCACGCTTCTTATGTTGTGGACAGACATTTCCTTAGCCTTGAACACAGGATATCTGTTTCAGTCTTTTGAAGACAGGGCAGCCAGCTGTTGTCTCAATTTGGTAATTTCTTTATATTTTTCGGTAATTTTGGCATATTTTTGTGAAAGTAAAAGTAAAATTATCAAGAGTAACTATTAAAATACTAGTTTCATTATTTAATTGTAATTACTCTCATCGTTAAAATGGTTATAGATCTTTGCCAAAAAGTCATTTCTAGTGTTGGGTCTGATAAAATGTATTACACTTGAAATACTATTATTATATTTGTTATATTACATAGTAGGCTAATATTTACCGTCTTATGAATAAAGTGGTATGTCACTTTCATTGCTCATAGATGTATTTTAGTGTGTGATTATATTGGATGCGTATTTGTGCAAGTGTAAGCTTGGTTATGCATGACCAAGCTTTCAGATGAGAAACAAAATCTGCAAAAAGCAATAGGAACACTCACACTGAACGTTTGAACTTGCTGGTGCGTTCAGTGTAAGCACCTAGGTACTTGCAAGTCACAACGTGTTTCAATGGCACTTTTCAAATGTTGATAATCGGCTCATTCATGGTTCGACTTGCACTTGTACATACACGCATTCAATGTGATCACACCCTTACACGCCATCAACACAGGCCGTATTAAGCATCATCAACTAATGAATAGCGTACGGCGTGTATTCGTGTCGCGTAAGTCTGTATACTACAGCTTGACAATCAAATTGTCATGCCACATTGAGAATGTCATGATTATTTCTACCAGATTAACAAACGTATTACTCGGTTTATGTATTTCCCTTTCATAAATCTTTCAGTAGCCTACAAGAAAGATTGCAGAATAATGTAGAAGACTTGAATCATTGCGGAGTGAGAACTGATCTATGTTTTGTTATCGATTTAAAGGTCAACCGCTTCAATGAATCGATCCAATTTCGTGGTAGAGTTCATTATTATACAAAACATGACGGATATGAAAAGCAGTAGATTTATTCTATTTTTCGACAAGTTTGTAAGAGTTTGTCCATTTCTCCTCGCAAACATTGTGTGTTTGTAGCAAAATCATAAATTGATATAACTTAACCCATACTACAAGCTCATGAACTGTACCCTCTTTTATATGATACCGTTTATTACATGTGCTCATGAACTCTTTATTCTCACTTTCTAAAGATCTTGATTAGTTGAGTTACTTTGAGAACGAATTGTAATGTGAGTACAAGTAACAAGAAGTAACTTCTCACATGGTTTAGGGCTACTGCTTGAAACAAATACACTGATGGTGATAGTATTATTTGTCATTTACCAAATTTTTATTCACTCTACAAAAATTATTACTGTTGATTGATCACTTGTATATGTGAAGAAAATGGCTGATAAGTGGATGGTTTTGTTTGTGAACAGAGCAGTTACGACAGCGTGTCGTCGTTTGACAGCTACAACCAGCCGAGATCGTCGGGCCTGGGGCCGAATGCACACGATGACCTCAAGTCATGCAACGGTACTGTGGCGCAGAGGTCGACCGTGGCAGTCGGCGTGGGCAGTGCTCACGATCCCTACAGGTTCACACGGTCGACGCAGCAGCCAATCAAAAACAGCACCGTCAGCTCCACCTCTCTCTTGAGCGAACACTCTGGCAAACCATCCAAGCCACCTGATTATCCCAAGTACAGGTTTGTTGTTTCAAATCTCACATTATTCACTTGTTAGCGAATTTAATTTTAGTGTGTGATCACATTAAATGAGTATAATGTGCAAGTGCAAAATAAATCACCAAGCTTGCAGATGAGAAACAAAATCTGGAAAGAGCAATAGGAACACACTGGAAGCATGCGCTTTCAGTGTGAGCAAGCTACATGCAAGTAACAATGCGTTTCAATGGCACTTTCCATATTTTGTTTTTTGGCTCATATATACATTAGTGCAAATAAATAGAAATGAAAATCTCAGTACCCTTTTTTTAAAATTATTTTATCACAACATGTTCCAACATTGATGCCATTTTCAAGTTATATGAATTTATTTACTTAACACATTTAAAAAAGAGTATTTATTAATTTACTCCATATCACCTGAAAATAGCATCAATGTTGAAACATGTTATGATAAAATAATTTAAAAAAAGGGTACTGAGATTTTTATTTTTATTTCTATTTATATTACAAGTAGCCCTATACAGAAAAGAGACAATTAGTGCAAATATACGAATTCAATGTGATCACACCCTTAAGCTCGGTTTACACCAAAGCTATTAGCAGGATGTTAATAACTCAATCCTTATAGATTCAATTAGATTGAACGGAATTTGACAAACACATATGTATGATGAGTTATGTTCAATCTAATAGAATCTATAAGGATTAAGTTATTAACAAAATGTTAATAACTTTGGTGTAAACGCAACTTAAAGTAGTCATATGAGATTTTCGTTTAAACGTCTTTTAAAGCTCTAAAAAACCAGCAACATTATTCTATAAAATTGTTTTGTCAAAGTTTTCAATATTGTATTACAACTAGAGTTAGCTGGTTAATACTCTTGTCATAGAATTTAAAAAATATATACAAATAAAATGATAAAATACACCAATAAAATAAATTCACTGTCATCATTGTAAACTTGTATTCAATTTCAGTTGAAGGAAATTATTACAAATATTTCATTCACCTAAAAATAATAGTTTTATTGAACATGAATGCTTTGAATAAGTTATTTCAAGAAATTGGTGCATCATGGTGTTTTTGATGACAAATTCCAAATATTGAGGATTGAAGCAACAGAATTTCAAATTTAATTCTTATTTCTCTCCAAAATTCTATCAAATAAAGTACAAACGAAGATTATCTTCATTTAAAACCTATAATAATTTTCAGTCTTCATGGTCAAATTATTAATTTCTTATTTGGAAAGATAAAAATCTATTAGACTACTGTATTGTGGTTTTGCTATTGAAATCCAAATGAACCACTTGTGTTACAGACCTCCGAGATACAGGTCAACTCGACTGAGACTCAATATCAGGCCAGCATTTAGCTTACCATCTTTGCCGGTTGTACGGGCTAAGCAAATCTATATTTCTAGCCATAAAACTTTTGTATGAGCTGTTATGCTTTAAATCCAGTGTTTGTGTAATATCCTATCCTTTGTCTCCTATTTGTAGAGAACAACCGATAGCTATCTTATAGAACATTATTTATACAGTTGGAAATAAATGAATAAAAATAATACAATTTCGACATTATTTATTTAAGCAGCTTTTTATTTTAAATAGTTTCAAAATTTTCTCATGTTAACATTATTTTTCAATCGCTATTTTCCCTTTAAAGTCAGTGGAGTTTATTTATTTAGTTATTAGAACAAATAAGTTTCACTCTAGATTCGTTGATGCTGAAAACAGTTCATAATAATGCTCTAACAAACTAACATTAGAATAGTCGAATATACTGCTTTATGTAGCTAATTGATTATCAGCTACTATCTCTAATTTGTTTAATTTATGTGTAACATCCCTCAAGAAGTGTAACGCTGTAACCTCCTTCTCTGTATTTTTCAATATCATTCCTATTACTCTGATAATATCCTAAACCATGAATGAGCAATCAATTTGATCATCTCATGTTCTAGAGTCTCTTGATATACTTGAATTATCTTGAAAATCAAAACTCCTAATTTTGTAACCACTACCTTGCAAATATTCAACATCCTTCCTATTCGTCCATCTAGTGGTATAGTATCTAATGAAATGAAATCAGAGTAACCTTTATTAGACGGCATTAGTGCTTTCGAGTCCTCTCCACCATCCAACCTTGGTATTTCTGATATATCAATGAATAATCTTTTATTGATATTCCTTTCTTTTATGAATCCATTAAATATTATTTCCATGTATTCCTTTGGTGTTTTATCAAATCCATTAATAATATCCCGGGAACTGAGACTTCCAAATTGTGTTACCGCCTTTTTCCTATATCTTTGGAATTGTTGTAATGTTTGCATGTTAGCGAGTGGTTTCGTTTGAAGAGCAATAGTTTAGTTTGTTGTTTGTTGTCGTAGGCCTCCCGGCGTAGTACCCGATTACAATAGTAGTGGCAGTACTGGTACAATTAGCAGTAGTATCAACAAGCCTCTCCCGCCTCCGAAAACTGGCAACGCCGCACTGGGGCCAATGACGAATGGGGGCGGTCAACCGATGCAGTACAAGCCAGTGCCGCCCCCCAAGCCCAAAAACTACAAGCCGCCCCAGCAACAACAACAGCAACAGCAACAACAACAACAGTGGTCTGGCAACGGTACCATCACTAACAACAACAACAACACTAACAACGGCAACAGTACAAGCAGTTACCAACAGAACACTGCCAACGGAAATCTATACCACCATGCAAAATCTTACAGCATGGTCGACAACAATAACTACTCGACCACTCATCTACATAATGGGGTCAGTATTAAAAATGAACAGTTTTTGTTGTTTTAATAGAATCTCCTGTCATGAGTGATTTTGGAGATTCTAAGATAAATAATATAAATATTTAATTTGATACCTAATTGTAAACCTAAACTTGCATTTTTATGTTAAATTTCGTTACTTATTATAGAAATGTGTAAGATTAATTTTATATAATTTATGAGGCCTCTCGCTGATGACAAAACAGGCATGATGAACATGTGTGTGTGCATGATAAACATGCATGCTCTGTCGTTAGTGGCGAGCCTAAAAAGAGTGCATAAATTTATTTATTTATTCCATAAAAACATAGAAAGGCTCACAGACAAACTCCAGTACGAGCATTTGATAGTGTAACGTTACAATTAAAAAAAGAAAATAAGAGAAAAGAAAATAATATCGCAATTCATTAAATATTCACAATTCAGTAGGCTAATACGATTAGAAGAGAACGATATATTGGTCAGATTCAGAAAGTTAATAAAAGGGTATAGGATGAAAAATATTTAAATAAAAAGAAAGAAGAAACAGTTGAAATAAAGGAGAGTTAGTAGAGCTCAAAAAAATAATTTATTCATCAATTGAGCAGCATAATTTTTCACAAGATTTTTTGAATGTATTGAAGCGGTCATAGAAGGGGTCAAGGAATGGGTTTAGTCTATTGTACAATCTCATTGTTCTATTCAGGTAGGAATTGAAATGGTGAACGGTTCTGACAAACGGTATCTGAAATAGCATATTAAGTCTTGGTCTATTGCATGGAACATGGAAATTTAACAGATTGATGAAATCTGGCATGAATATATTATTATTTAGAATGTCATATAATAACATTAATGCTCTAATGGATCTTCTGGTTTTTAATTTTTGGACTTTAAATGTTCACCTTAAGGTTTCGGTGGAAAAAGCTATTGGACAAAATGTATTATACGTTTTGAAATAAAGATACCTCAATAACTTATTTTGAATAATCTCCAAATCATTTACGGCAGTGCTCTGTGATGGCTCCCAAACAAGTGCAGCATACTCTAGTTTGCTCCTCACTGTTGCATTATAAATATTCAATATGACCTCAAATCTAGTGAAGGGCTTACAATTACGAAAGAGAAACCCTAGTGATCTATTGGCCGAATTCATGACATGAGCCAAATGATCCCTGTATTCAAGTGCTGGGTCCATCAAGACTCCCAGGTCTCTCATACTCGTTACCCTGTCCAGAAAAGTATCATTTATTTTATAACTATATTGTCTGGGATTCTTTTGGCGGGTAAAGATCATGAACTTGGTTTTTGAAATATTGATTTCTAATTTATTCAATTCACACCACCTCTGAACACCGTCCAAATCCCGCTGCAAGAAGGCACAATCATGAATACCAGCTATAGGCCTGAAGAGCTTAACATCATCAGCAAACAGCAGAATACCGGACTTTTCAATGTAATCAGGAAGATCATTTATTAACAATAAAAACAATAATGGGCCAAGATTTGATCCCTGAGGGACACCTGATGTGTTGGTGAAATCAAGAGACCTCTGATTATTGAATAATACATAAGATTTCCTATCAACGAGATAACTTTTAAAAAATGTAATCAGACTCTCAGACAGTCCGAAACCTTTCATCTTATTTAAAAGTACTGTGAAATTTACTGTATCAAATGCTTTTTTATAATCTAAGTAAATTACATCGACGCGACCTTGTACATCTAGCTCAGAGGAAACAGATTGGGAAAACTGCAGCAAATTAGTAACCGTTGATCGCGAAGGCATGAACCCATGTTGAAAAGGGGAGATTACAGGCTTTACTTAAATCGTCGTCTTTCGTAGATAATATATTGTTGAATGTCTATGTACTTGTTACTTATTGAGTAAGTGAATTGTATTTTTTTATTTAATAAAATTGAACTTGCAGGTGGTACTCTCGTCGTCCAAATACAGCGGCGGTGGCGGCGGCGACGACCTGAACGGCGGGGGAGGCTTCGACTCGGGCCACGGCAGCAGTCTGGAACGCACCTACGGGCGCACTACGGCCGCCAACGGCAACGGCAACCAGTACTACTACAACGTGGCGCCGGCGCCGCGACACCACCACCACCGCGAGCCGAGTGGCGTCGGCCTCGACTTGACGCATCGCGCCGACCAGCGGGGCAGCGCCTTCGAGCTCTACAAGAAGCCGACCGATCCGCGCAACATGCAGCACTACCTCGACCATGGACTCAGGTAACTCGGGCTCAGACTTTTCGACTTCGGCTGCTCCCTGGCCAAGCTCAAAACCACTGTCATTCCTAAAGAGCGCAGCGGATAACTTGCTCGAAAAGCTCTTTGTCATGCCCAAAGATGATAGTGAGCGCAGGGGGTAACTTGGTCGAAAAGTTTATATGAATTTGCAACATTAATAATGACTCACACGTTATCAACTTCAAATAGAAAATTGCTTCTTTTTATGATCTAGCTAAACAACGAAATGGTTACATGTAATTTCAGGGGGTAACTTGGTAGGAAATTTTATATGAATTTGCATCATAAGTTAATGACTCACAAGTTGATAACTGCAAGTAGAAAATCGCCTCTGTTTATGAGCCAGTAAAACAACGAAATGATTACATGTAATATTACAGGGGAAATATTACAGTAACTTGGTAGGAAAGTTGATTTGAATTTGCAACATAAGTTATTAACTTCATGTAGAGGATTGCTCATGTTTATGATGAAGTAAAACAAAGAAACAGTTACATGTTATTGCAGGGGGTGATGTACTAAGAAAGTAGATTTGAATTCGCAATATACATTGATAACTCCAAGTAGAAAATTGCTTTTGTTTGTGATACAGTTCAGACGCTTAAACAGTTACGAAAATAATTGCAGGGGATTTCGTGATCGAAATCTGATTTGAATTTTTATTAAAATTTCATACATAATTAGAGAATTTGTGTATAATATTGTATCTACGCCGAAAAAGTTGCAAGTATAATAACTTGGTCGAACAGTTGTTGATTTGAATTGTTCATGTAAGTTTCAACAGCTTGGTATTACGTGAGTTGATCTCTGGGAATAGCTAAGCTCAAAAGTTGAATCTAAACAATTTTCTCAATAATAATGGTATTCTAATAGGAAAATTTAAATAATATGATTAAATTGAAAATAAATTGATAAATTATACGATAAATATAATAAGTTAATTGAAGGGAATAACTTAGTTGGATTGTTGAATTAAATCTGTAAATATAGATTACAGAATAATTTATACAGTACCGTAAAATATAATGGAAGTGATTTCAGAAAATAACTTGATAGGCCTGCTAAAATTGAAATTAATTAGTTGACCTACATTTAGAGAATTCTGAATCTAAATTAGCGCAGAATCGCTAAATTATCTAAGAGAGCGCAGAATCTATATTAGCGCTTAAGCGCTTTTGTTAATTGCAAAGATAAACTTAATTGAGAAGTTGATTTGAATTTCTATATAATATGTAGCATAAGTTAATAAATAGGAATGAGATAATATAAGTTAATTTGAAGAGGGAGTAATGTGTTCGATAAATCAAATTGATTTTGTAAATAGTTAATGGGTATGGCAAATCGTCAAGAATTATTATCCTCGAATTAAGTTTTTTCCTATAGTTTAGGAAAAACTGTTGAAACTTAAAGTTCATTTGCAACTAATATCTTTTCGAAATTCAATTGAATTTAATGTTATACATTTAAGAAATTCTAAAGAATTTTTTATCAATATCACAGAAATTATACCATCAAGCAAAACGTTAAAATTAGTTTGAAAGAGATAACTTGATTGAAATGTTAAATTAAATCTGTAAATATGTGTATAGAACAGTAGGGAATCGTCAACTATTATTAATTTCTATAATAGTACCGTAGTAATACAAATATTTCAAAGATGATTTGATTGCAAAGTTCAAATTTACAGTAATTTAAATTATTTTCAATTAGAAGTTCAATTAAATTTTTCGCTTTTTATTCACCGAAGAATATACTATTTATCTGCTCTGTACGGTTGGCTCTAGTTTCAAATGAAATAGAACTGAATGATATTTTTATTATAATAGCATAAATAAATTACCATGGCCTTGTATGGAGAAAACAGTTTCATAGATGAAATAAAATAAATATATAACATAATGTATAGGGTGGGATAAATCAAAATCTATATCACTTGAGGCTCTTGATAGTAGCGTATAATATGTCGCTGGAAAATGAAGTATGATATTTTTGATCAGTAGCTTGTGAATACTATCAATATTTGTGGCAGTCGTTTTTAAAGGCTTTTCATGGAAGACTTTACCCATGATGATTAGATTATTATTATTCTTTGGGTTTCACTTGAAACATTGTCAGCATGTCAGCATTGATGCTACTTATGAGGAATGCTCAATGAATTGAAGTAAATTACACTGCAATTCGTACTCCATAATTTGATTATATTATACAGTATCATATTATTTATCTGAAGATGACTCTATGCTAATATAAATATATTGAAGCATTTAAAACAGTCACTCAACCATGCACTGTAATTTGCTGATATATTTCAATTGAAACCCAATATATGAATTTTTCATTGAAATAGTTTATTTCATTCGTTTCTTAGATTTAATAAAGAATTCATTTTCAGAACAATTTTATTTCATACTTTATATATTTTTGAAATTTTACCAACTCATTTTAATTTTGTTTGTTTTTGTTATTTTCAGTTTATGAAGCAGTTAAACGGATTAGGTCTTTTGATTTCTCATTCATTTCTGCCATGAAGTCTGATGTGACGCGCTTCATCAATCGTTATTATTTCAAAGACCCCAAGTCAACCTTTTCACCATGTTTTTTCAGAATGCTATTGTGTTCAATCTATCCTTATATTTCCTCATTGTCAACAGTTTGTTGAAAAAAGAATTTTCACATTTTTTATTTTTGTTTCGACGTTTAAGCATTCTTTTTTATTTCTGTGATTCTATTTAAGTGACTATTTAATTATTTTTATTCTCGTTGTGTTGAACGACGTCCAATGTTTTATTTCTATGCGATTTTTTCATTATTGCATTCATTGTACCGTGTTATTAAATCTGAATCATTATTTGATTCTCATTCTATATTTCATGACTCATATCGTTTTTAAAGCAGCACAATAAATTATTATAGTATTGTGAAATCTTATCATTCGAATAATAAGCTGCAGTTTTATATTATTTGACATAGTCGCCATAATTATATATATATATTTTTTTTTAGAATTCTGATGGTTATATTCACCATTATTATTAGTTCAGCTAAGCTATCTAATGTAAATAATAATGCCGATGTATGTATTGTGAAAAATTGTTGATATTGTAATCACATGTGAAATTAACAATAAATAATTGAATTTGTATTTAATGATCAATATGAACCAATGAGTAGAATTATGTTTATATTCCATGTATCATATAAAATAAAAAATGCTGTGTAAAATTATGTGAAACATGTTGTTGTATCATGTTGCTAGTATTATTAATTTTTTGAAACTAGATACCATCATTATTGTTCGTTTATTGATACAGAATACTGAATGAATGTTCTCTGATTTCTCTGTGAATATTTGATTATAATAAAATGATTTATTAATGATGGAAAATGACTTGACATTTTTTCCTCATATCTATGGAAGTTTTTGAATCAGTTTTGTAATTATATTTCAATAATTCCATTCTTATAATAATTATGTGATACATTCCAAATAAAGATTAGGATTTTCGTTATTTTAAAAATTATATTCTCTCATTATTCAAAGCTATTTTTTTATTTTATTCCAAAGCAAAACTTTTATAAAAAATAGCCTATTTATAGTAAAATCAGCTCAAAATATTTCAATTACCACCTTTCTTGAGGTAATAAACATGAGTTGGATAGCATAATTATGTAAGTTTTTTAAAGGATCCATTTTCATCATTGGGATTTAAAAATGCTCAATTCATGTTAGTATCTCATTTATAATTTGATTAATATTATTATTATTATGAGTATGACATCAAGCAATGGTAATACCTTAATGTTATAAATAGGATGCTGTTTAACACTTCATACTGCTTAACCAAAGCCAAAGTAAAGTAGAACGTCTTTACTATCTCTAAAAATTAAAAAAATGTAACCATGTCAAATCTTCAAGAGCTCGTGTTAAGTCACTCATTTAAATAATTAATAGACTTAGCTACCTATCATTAAATAAGTAAATAAATACAAATCTTGGGCTGATGAAGCCCCTCATTGGTTGTAATCCATGACGCTAATAAAGTTATACTCTGTCCAGACTGCGATGAGCGCAGTCCCATTAAGCCGACCCTCCTACTATTCACACACACAAGCGCAGTCTCCTTTTGTGTGTATAAGTAAAGGGACGGTCTGTCTACCTGTATACTAAGTAGTATACACAGTATATAAATGGCGCAGGTAGGCCGGGCGTGTGTGCCTGCGCGTGGGGTAGCGATGGTCGGCTTAATCATCCAGCGCTCATCGCAGTCTGGACAGAGTATAACTATCGAGTAAAATATAACTCTAAGTGCCGGTTGCTCAAAAACCAGTTTAATTTAATTGTGATTATAGTCTGTACAAACTGCACTGAGATTAAGCCGACCCTCGCTACCCCCAGGCGCAGGCACATACGCCTGGCCTACCTGCGCCATTGGTATACAGGTAGGGAGACCGCCCCTTTACTCTTACTTACTTACTTACTCCTTGGCGCTTCAGCTCATTCAGAGCCTTGACCTCCTTCAAAAAACCTCTCCATTCTTCTCTATCGGCAGCCTTACGTCTCCATCCCCTGACACCCTGCTTCCTAATGTCGTCCTCCACATCCTCCAGCCAACGCTTTCTCGGACGTCCACTCAGCCTTCTCCCTCCTGGGTTGTTCCTGAAGACCTTTTTTACAATTCTTGAGTCACTCATCCTCTCAACGTGTCCCAGCCAACTCAAACGCCTCAGTTTGATCTCGTCAACAATTCTGGTACAGAATTGATGATTGTCTTTACCAGACATTTCTGGTACAGATCACGCAGCTCTTGATTTGATCGTATTCGCCATTCATCATTAACATATACATGGCCAAATATCTTTCTCAAAACCTTTCGCTCCCAAATATTTAATAGATCCTCATCCTTCTTTGTCAAAACCCATGTCTCTGCTCCATACAAAACAATTGGCTTTATGATTGCTTCATATATTTGTATTTTCACTTTCCTGGACAGGTTTTAAGATCTCAAATATTGGGTCAGAGCATAATAGCATCTGTTTGTGGCAGCTAGTTTTGCTTTTATGTCAGTCTCAACATTATTGTCGTCTGTTATGATAGAACCAAGATATTTGAAATTGCTCAATCTTTTAAAATGATAATTGTCAACTTCAAAAAATCTTTCACCAGTGTCCTGGACCCTGCTGCTTTTCAAATATTTGGTTTTGCCTTCATTTATTGAGAGCCCGAGATGTGCCGATCCTCCGTTGAGTTGCCTGAATGCTTCCTATAATGTGTGTCTATTCCTTGCAATTAGGACCACGTCATCTGCGTATGCCATATATTGAAGCTTTCTGTTCATTATTGAATCTCCGGGGTTTACATTTATTTCTCTAATGACTTTTTCAAGACTTCCTCTTCAATATTTTGACTTAATAAATCATGGAAGTATAGGCTCATATAGGCATATAGGCATTGGCTTAATACTATCAAAATTCGAAAAGGGAACAGTTTTGGGCTAGGCCTGTTGGTCCTTCTCTAATCATGTATTTGATGTGTGTATTGTTAAATGTAAATAAATAAATATCTTAACATGTTATGTTCGAAAAGAAAAATTTTCCTGGGAAAACTCTTTTATTTTGATAGCTTGATAGTATACAAATCGAAAAACTTTGAGAGATATTACCAGTAAAAACTTGTTTAGCCTTTTGCGCGGCTTGAATAGCCTAGGTTAATATTATAATTATTGTCTCAAGTATCATATTCATAATTAATTATATTGATGAATTTACACGATCCATATTAGGGGATGAAAAACATTAAAACTCCTACAGTAGTTATGTTTATACAGTTTCTTTCAATTTACAAATTTATGTCCAGTTTTCAGTGCAAACACTAACTAAACATGCAACTTTGCGGCTGAGCTGCTCAAAGTAATTAAGATCCTTCACAATCATGTTGGCCCTGAGCAGTGTCGAGCACAATCACAGTCGAAACAATGGTTAGGATTATTCAGATTGACATATTAAGTTGAATCTGTTCGTATCAGACTGTTGTTCCGAATGAGGTGAGCAAGTTATTTGTTTTTTATCATTACCAAAAAATATGCAAATACTAGCGAAGTAAGGGAATGTTCACATTGGATGCATACAGGGTGGGTGAAAAGTCCGAGAACGGCTTAATATCTCATACACAAAGATAATTTGACGGTGGGTGTGATTGGGGATCCTACTCAAATTGAAAAAACTATTTTAAAATGACTTTAAAACTTTGGTCCGCCATCTTGAATGCAACTTCATTTTTTTGAATAGGAAGGTGGTCGTGCGATACATGATTTCGATAGGGAATTTGAAGAAAAAATGAATGGTGGAAACCGCATATCGATATATCAAACCGTTTAGGAAATAATCACATTATTAATCAATACTATTCTAAGCAGAAAAGAGAAAAAAGTCTGAGAACGGCTTAGTATCTCATAAAAAGAAGTGATTCCAAGGTGGGTGAGACTAGTGATGTTACTCGAATTGAAAATACTACTTTACCATGACGTAAAAATCTGGTCCGCCATCTTGGATCCTCCATTTTGAATGCAACTTTATTTTTTTAAATAGGAAGGTGGTCATTCGATACAGAATTCCAAGGAAAAATGAATGGCGAAAACCGCGCATCGATATCGCAAACCGTTCAGAAGATATACACATTATCAATCAGTACCATGCAAATCAGAAATGAAATACATGAGTGTTATTGATTAATAATGTGAATATCTTCTAAACGGTTTAAGATATCGATATGTGGTTTCCGCCATTCATTTTTTCTTGAAATTCCTTATCGAAATCATGTATCTCATGACCACCTTCCTATTTAAAAAGATGAAGTTGTATTCAATATGGCGGACCACATTTTTAAAGTCATTGTAAAGTAGTTTTTTCAATTTGAGTAGGATCCCCAATCACACCCACCGTCAAATTACCTGTGTGTATGAGATATTAAGCCGTTCTCGGACTTTTCATCCACTCTGTATGTGCAAGTGCACGCGAGACCATGGATAGTAAGTCTTGAATTTACGTATAGTAAGTATTTATTACTTTCTGCGAATTAAACTAGTACCTATGTACGGTACTTATAGATTTACAGCTTACTTTCATTTACAATGAAAGTTATATCATACAGATAATAAATACTTGGTCATGCTTGTCTGTGGTTATAGTCATATGGCTGGCAAAAATGATGAATGTTGACAATGTTGGAAGTCCATAAAAATATGATTTATGATAAATCAAATGTTTATTCTTTTCCAAAAACATAATTACAATGACAATGGTTACACAAAAAAAGTAGAATACAATAGGTATAAAATAAAAAAATGAGATACCATCAAATAGGATAAAAATTGGATTGGATGATGAAAAGAATGAATATTATTATAGAATTCTCTTTGAAGACGTTCGTCAGTGACAAGGACTATCAAAGACGAGACAAGGCAAGGGCATGATAGATCAAGGTCCCTACAAATTTCTACAGACATTAATGCTAGATCATTTTATCAATACTGACTGGAAGATAATTTTGCAGGAGTGGTATTGTAAGTTCCCCATTATTGTATAATTTCATTTATTAAACAAAATTAAAAATTTTTTATTTTCTCATAAAAGATTAAGTAACTTATGAATAATCATGGATATACTTGTAGAATGAGTTCATGGAAATAAAAATAACATCAGATGTCCTTTTTTATATTTTAACAATGCATAATTTGATTTTAATGTCAACAAAGACTTCTACTTGAACACTCCTCATTTCAAACTCAACTGATTCAAGCCTACCCTAACTTCTAAACGTGCCTTTAGCCTTCATCTTTTAATAAAACAAAGTAAGGTCCACGTTTTAATGAAAGTGAATAAAGATAGAACGGCGTTTCCGTTTGTCTGCCTTGATTAATTACATTCCTACATTGTTAAAAACAGGCTTGGCAACGTTGCGAAACTAGAAAAGAATAGTGCTATCTGTTTTCTCAAATAAATAGCAACACCAATGTTAATCAAATACTGCAATAATAACGTGGACCTCACTATTGTCAAATCGTCTAATTATGGTGACCATAATAATATAAACTGACAGTGAACATTTTAAATAGGTAGTTCTTTTTGCTGTTATTTTGTAGTTATTTTTTAAAAATCTCACTATAGTTGACAAAATTTCCGCCTGTCGCGCTGTATTAATTTAGAATACAATCGAATACATTAATATTTTGTCATTTCTTTAATTGGAAATTGTCTAGTCAACTTGTACATAGGTATAAAAATTTAATAAACCTTAGACCAGTTAAAGAATAGACACGGTCCATTGTATATTCCAAAGACCTTAAAGAGATATCTAGACCTTAAAGAGCATCTTTAAGGTCTTTGGTATATTCATACTGAAAGTCGATGATGTACACACACACGTACGTTAGCCTCGGGTGAGCATATGGGCCAGTGAACTCTAAACCAACTGGAATGGACTAGCAACACAAAAAAAGTGAGGCAGCTGGTAAAGATAGGCAACCCGCATTGCTGTGGGATTCGTTCATTTTGTTACGCATTGGCTCTTATGGGAGAATGCATTGCACAGTCTCAATTTCTATTTTATTTCTATATTGTATGTCTTATTCCACGGAAGCGTTATTTTTCCTTTATTAAGCAGTTCATTGTTAACTTTTTGAGAGCAAAAATAATAAAATAGGTTGAATATTAATAAAGAAAAGAATTTTTTTATTTGTGACTGCAGTAGTTTTAGTATTGTCAACTTTTCACAAGCATGGGAATAACTTTGGGCCAGATTTAAGAGAAGCGTATTATTTATTTATTTTTATTTATTTAACAAGGACAAATATAAACTATCATGAAATGATTGGGAATGAAAAAACAGGCTCATAGTCCAATCTCATATTTTTCACAATAAAAGTAGGCAAATAAAATAAATTATGATGATTAAATAACACAGGATTATTAAATTATGTAATGATAGCAATATACTAGGTATTCTGATAACATTTCAAATCAGTGTGGGAGTTTCAGAAATGATGCAAAGAAATCTATGAAGAAACATTATAATTATCAATTGTATTATAATTATGACCATATGATAAGCAAACGGTAAAATATGCTAAATAATAATTATTTTATAATTATAAATTATATAAACAATAATACACATATAATTATACACATAAAATCATTTTATAATTGTAAATTGAACGATTATTAAATTTATTTGAAATGGGAAGATTTCAAAAATTAATTACAATTCAGCTGATAGCAATATCATATTTTTCAAAGTAGATATATGTGTTTATATAAATATAGATATTCACAGATATATTGATGGGCCAGTAAAGTGGCCTAACCTACCGCGTACGGAAAGCACTAGTGGTCAGTAAAGTGGCCCTTCCAAGCTCACAGACTAAACACACAAGAATTGCTCCGTGCTGACTGTGAAATGGCAGCGGCCACTAAAGTGGCTCACCCGACCAGAGAAGACAAAGCTTTTTCTATCAATGTCGACCTGGTACAGAAATTTGTTGGGCCACTGAAGTGGCCCATCCGACCGCAAAGGGTTAAACGGTGTACACACGTACGTTTGCCTCGGGTGAGCATACGTGTATGGGCTTGCATTCGCACGTGTGGACACTGTTCGCTGAGGCATGTGGGCGAACCGGAACCCTGTCGGTATTTTGGCGTGCTCAAAGGCGCCTCGGGCGAGCATTGAATGTACGTGTGGACGCGATTTTGCCATACGGGTGAGGCAAAACGTAAACATTGAAGGCGTCATAACCTAATTCCAATGAATTAGGTTAATGAATGACAAATCAAATTGTGATCCAATAACTAATTGTAAATTGTAGGATTTTTGTAATTTTGTAGGATATGTGGATTGTCAAATATTTAAATAGAAACATGCATGGAGTATATAATTCGTATCATGATTAACAATTTAGAACTGCATAATTTAAGTGAAAAAAGCTTCTCTACTGGGTTCCTACAAGAAAGTATAGCTCAAATATTATTTTACTGTGGCTATCAAATCATCTTGTGTTTGTTTCATGTTATCAATCAGAGTTGTTAATTAAAATTGTAATCTTCAATATGATATTATACGTTTTAGATAGCTAGGCTATCTATAGAGAGATTTATTCAAACTTTGAACTAGTATTTCCTTGAAGGTAAATCTTGAAGCTAATCTTTTGGAGAATCTTGTTTTGTCATGTGTATGAGCAGAGTTAGTTTAAAATGGGCAGCAATTTAGTATTCGATTCAATTTATGGCTAATTTCCTTAAAGAAGACTGTCAATTTTGTGAGACAGTGTTAAGTGCTTTGATTAGGTCATCAAGACTTCTGGAATTATTGTAGAATTTTTCTTTTTTTGAGATTCTGAATAGATATTGGAAACCAACAAATGAATTGCCTAATGCCAAGAATCTCAAAGTTAGAGCCAATCGTTCTTGTGGAGTTATTGCTTCCCTCATGATGATATCATTTTTGTTCAGATAACTAGTTGAATTAGATTCAGTATATTAACAACATAATGTTTTGACATCCTAAGAAAGATTGAATTGTCAATATTATGTCATGTAGCAATTTATTTCCTTACTTCAACCTACAATCATTCAACCCACCAACATCGTTTGTCAAGTTTTATTATATAAGTCATTGAAATAAAATGATACTGCTGCAATTTGTGATAACTATCTTCAATGATGGAATGACGCCATTGTTGTCATGTTGTGGAAAATCTACATCTACCATGTCTTCGTGTCGTCTGCAAATCTGATAGCTTTTTGAATGCTGAGGCATACGTGGATCGCGTCCACAAGGACGTACAGTGAATGTTGAGGCATTATGTACATACGATTGTTCGCGCGAATCTGTACAGACGTGTGTACAAGGCTTACGTGTATGGGCCAGTGAACTCTAAACCAACTGGAATGGACTAGCAACACAAAAAAAGTGAGGCAGCTGGTAAAGATAGGCAACCCGCATTGCTGTGGGATTCGTTCATTTTGTTACGCATTGGCTCTTATGGGAGAATGCATTGCACAGTCTCAATTTCTATTTTATTTCTATATTGTATGTCTTATTCCACGGAAGCGTTATTTTTCCTTTATTAAGCAGTTCATTGTTAACTTTTTGAGAGCAAAAATAATGAAATAGGTTGAATATTAATAAAGAAAAGAATTTTTTTATTTGTGACTGCAGTAGTTTTAGTATTGTCAACTTTTCACAAGCATGGGAATAACTTTGGGCCAGATTTAAGAGAAGCGTATTATTTATTTATTTTTATTTATTTAACAAGGACAAATATAAACTATCATGAAATGATTGGGAATGAAAAAACAGGCTCATAGTCCAATCTCATATTTTTCACAATAAAAGTAGGCAAATAAAATAAATTATGATGATTAAATAACACAGGATTATTAAATTATGTAATGATAGCAATATACTAGGTATTCTGATAACATTTCAAATCAGTGTGGGAGTTTCAGAAATGATGCAAAGAAATCTATGAAGAAACATTATAATTATCAATTGTATTATAATTATGACCATATGATAAGCAAACGGTAAAATATGCTAAATAATAATTATTTTATAATTATAAATTATATAAACAATAATACACATATAATTATACACATAAAATCATTTTATAATTGTAAATTGAACGATTATTAAATTTATTTGAAATGGGAAGATTTCAAAAATTAATTACAATTCAGCTGATAGCAATATCATATTTTTCAAAATAAAAGTAGGTACCTAAAATAAATTATGTCATCTCATGATGATAACACAGAATTATTAATCATTATTGTAAAGCTGTGTTTACACAAAATTCAATAAATGTTTATTTTTTCGAACTTTTAGATTCTATTAGTTTATAGTATTATACTATTAGATTCTATTAGTATTATATGCTGCTACTTACTCTAAATTTATATTATACATTATACATAAAATGTATGATACGCCTACCTACATAATATACCGTATACAAATTATGATAAATATACTATATTTATTATATGCTGATGCTTAACACCAAATTTATATCCAAAATTACATCATACATAGAATGTGTGATAGAATGAATGATAGTCTTTGTAGGGAAACATTCACAATTTCTGCATCAGATATTATTTATTCTTTTTTGAATAAGGATAATTTTTTGTTCTTCAACTATGTTTTTTATTTTAGATGATATAAAGTAGGCCGAAATTTTCAATAAACATAGAAACTATCACAGTACGGTATAACTTACTAGGAATATAACCAAATATGTTGTTTTATTTTTGGTCAAATAAACTGATCAATATAGAAAGAAGTATTGGAAATGTATGTAAAACAAAAAGATTTCTTCAAATTAATTAACAGAATAAAAATGTTTGACTTACCTGTGAAATGGTATTTCATTTCCTTTAACATGCCCATTCTTGCATCCAAATGCAACACAATACATCACCATTTTTCGGTCGTATTTTTATTCAATTCTACGCATTTCACGACAAATACATCACAATATTTAAGAGAAAAGGTTGTGATCTAATACTTATAGCCCTAATACTCATTCAAATCCGTTTTTAAACTTTAAAAATGAAAAATCGTACTCAAGAGCTGCAACAGCCTGCTTGAATGTATGAGTACGAGAGAGAAGGGAATCCCACACGGTATGCCTGTCTCACTCACTCCACCTTACACACTTTTGGTTGTAGCTAAGCATTGGACAGCCCGTTCCAGTTAGTTTAAACGGTGTACACACGTACGTTTGCCTCGGGTGAGCATACGTGTATGGGCTTGCATTCGCACGTGTGGACACTGTTCGCTGAGGCATGTGGGCGAACCGGAACCCTGTCGGTATTTTGGCGTGCTCAACATTCGCACGTCTGGACACTGTTCGCTGAGGCATGTGGGCGAACCGGAACCCTGTCGGTATTTTGGCGTGCTCAAAGGCGCCTCGGGCGAGCATTGAATGTACGTGTGGACGCGTTTTTGCCAAACGGGTGAGGCAAAACGTAAACAATGAAGGCGTCATAACCTAACTCCAATAAATTAGGTGAATGAATGACAAATCAAATTGTGATCCAATAAATAATTGTAAATTGTAGGATTTTTGTAATTTTGTAAGATATGTGGATTGTCAAATATTTAAATAGAAACATGCATGGAGTATATAATTTGTATCATGATTAACAAATTAAGAACTGCATAATTTAAGTGAAAATAGCTTCTCTACAGAGTTCCTAGAAAAAAGTATAGCTCACATATTATTTTACTGTGGCTATCAAATCATCTTGTGTTTGTTTTATGTTATCAATCACAGTTGTTAATTAAAATTGAAATCTTCAATATGATATTACACGTTTAAGATAGCTAGGCTATCTATAGAGAGATTTACTCAAACTTTGAACTAGTATTCCTTAAAGCCTAAATCTTGAAGCTAATCTTTTGGAGAATCTTGTTTTGTCATGTGTATGAGCAGAGTTAGTTTAAAATGGGCAGCAATTTAGTATTTGATTCAATATATGGCTAATTTCATTGAGGAAGACTGTCAATTTTGTGGCACAGTGTTAAGTGCTTTGATTAGGTCATCAAAACTTTTAGAAATTTTCTTTTTTTGAGATTCAGAATAGATATTGGAAGCCAAAAAATGAATCGCCTAATGACAAGAATCTAAAAGTTACAGCCAATCGTTCTTGTAAAGTTATTGCTTCCCTCATGATGGTATCATTTGTTTGGATAACTAGAGTTGAATTAGATTCAGTATATTAACAAGATAATGTTTTGACATCCTAATAAAGTTTGAATTGTCAATCTCATATCTTATGACATGTAGCAATTTATTTCCTTACTTCAACCTACAATCGTTCAACCCACCAACATCGTTTGTTAAGTTTTATTTTCGATTCTATTATATAAGTCATTAAAATAAAATGATACAGCTGCATTTTGTGATAATTATCTTCAATGATGGAATGACGCCTTTGTTGTCATGTTGTGGAAAATTTATATCTACCATGTCTTCGTGTCGTCTGCAAATCAGATAGCTTTTTGAATGCCGAGGCATGTGTACATACGATTGTTCGCGCGAATCTGTACGGACGTGTGTAAAAGGCTTTAGACCAGTAGTTATAGATTAGACACGGCCCATTGTATATTCATACTGAAAGTCGATGAAGCCAACATCTAACTGCCAAACCCGCCCACCTTGACGTCACAGAAGTTTGTTGTGTAGGTGTTTTTAGGGAACTATAGTTCCTTAGGTGTTTGTGGTGTTTAGCAGCTTCTCTTTGTCTCAGAAACAGAGTAACGGCCAGCAACAGTCACAGTTATAACATAGTTATTCAAAAGTACTCTTTGAGTATCTATAGTGAGGTCCACGTTATAATGGTAGTGTATGATTTGCAATGGTGTTGCTATCCTTGTCTGTCGTTCAACAAATGTGAAAGAGTTAGGGGTTAGGTTTTATTTAGGTTATATTTAATAATGTTTTATTAGGATAGGTTAGGTTTTTGCTTTAAAATTGCAATATGCTAGAAGGGGCTAGGGTCTAGGTAGAGTTATGTTTTTTGATGTTTCAAAGGTAAAAGGATAGGTTAGGGGGTTAGGATTTTGCTTTGAACCACATGTTTGTGAACATGTTCATGAAATGAACCACATGTTTTATGTTTTGTTCTAAAGATGATGAGTAAATCCAAAGTATTAAATGTGAAAGGGTTAGAGGTTAGGTTTTATTTCGGTTATATTTAATAATGTGTTATTAGGATAGGTTAGGTTTTTGCTTTAAAATTGCAATATGCTAGAAGGGGCTAGCAGGTAGAGTTATGTTTTTTGATGTTTCAAATGTGAAAGGATAGGTTAGTGGGTTAGGATTTTGCTTTGAAAACTAAATTATTAAATGTGAAGGGGTTAGTGGTTGGGTTTCTTTGGATTATATTTAATAATGTTCCATAAGGTTAGGTTAGGTTTTTGCTTTAAAATTGCAATATGCTGGAAAGGGCTAGGGTCCAGGTAGAATTAGATAGATATAGATATAAAAGTGTGTTATTGAAAAAAAAAACAATATTTTACCAGAAGTATCATTTAAAAATATTGCATACACTATATGGCTTTGTAAAAGACCGTCAGCTGGAAATTCCGAATTACTAAGATAAATGAACACACATTCTTCAAATCAAAATTCATGCATAAAAGTATCAGCTGTGCTGAATAATAAGTTCTATTTTTCCGGCTCTAAATTTTGTAAATTACGTGAAAATGTTTCAATTATCAGTGATTTGAGTGTAATATTTTTGTTTCCTATCCAGTTTCTCAACCTTCAAAATTCAAAATTCTTAGTTTTAGTTGTTTTTGAGTGAAAAAGAACTAAATTTCAGAAAAGTGGAATCATAACCTCATTTTGGACTTTTAAATTATTATCTAAATTTGGAAGAGAAATAGTACAAGGAGTATCCTTAGTTTTTCTCTCCCATTCAGTGCTTCTTGTAAAAATAAATAATAATAATAATAATAATAAATAAATAAATAAATGAGTCTCTTTGGATAAAACAGAAGCATTCTAACATTTTATATTTCTAATGTGATCCAATTTCTTTCTTCATTTTTTTAAATGAAGAAATAAGTAGATGAATTCTGATACTTTGAAGCCACTTTTTTGCTCCAAAACCCCCTCCCCCCTCTCCCCCCTCGTCCATCCTGCCTCCCCTTCCCCCGCCTGGCGGGTGGGGGGTGTTCTAAAAATAGATTTCCCCTTCCCCTTGCCAGTGGAGGTGAGGGGGTTGAAAAGAGAGAGATATATCTTTCTCTCTCTCTCTCTTTCTCTCCCCTTCCCCTTGTCCAGTGGAGGTGAGGGGGTTGAAAAGAGAGAGATATATCTTTCTCTCTCTCTCCCCTTCCCCTTGCCCAGTGGAGGTGAGGGGGTTGAAAAGAGATATCTCTCTCTCTCTCCCATTCCCCTTGCCCAGGTGAGGGAAAAAAAATTTCCCTCTTAGGAGGAAAAATTCCCTCTCTATACCGACAGATTAAAGTGAATCCATATTTCTACATCTAATGCTATACTGACAAATAAAAGTGAATGCTAGATGAGGGAAAAAATCTCTTTGAGAGGGAAAAATTCTCTACTGTCAAATTAAAGTGAATCCATTCTCAAATTCTTTACTGTCAAATTAAAGTGAATCCATATTACTACATCTATACTGACAGATTAAAGTGAATCCATATTTCTACATCTAATGCTATACTGACAAATTAAAGTGAATGCTGGATGAGGGAAAAAATCTCTTTGAGAGGGAAAAATTCCCTTGGTGACAGATTAAAGTGAATCCATATTTCTAATGCTATACTGACAAATTGAAGTGAATGCTAGATGAGGGAAAAAAATCTCTTTGAGGGGGAAAAATTCTCTACTGTCAAATTAAAGTGAATCCATATTTCTACATCTAATGCTATACTAGTGAATCCAGAGTGAGGTCAATGACTCTCTCTACATCGAATTGAATTGAGAAATTCTCTCTCTCTCTCTCTCACACATCTAATGCTATACTAGTGAATCTCTACAATGATCTAAGTTCTTTTACATTTTTTATCTGCAATATCGTACAAGCATTTCCAAAGTTCATCGGAATTTTTAACAACAGATAATGCTGAATCATTTGTACAATCATAATGTAGATGACCGCTGTCTAGAATATTGAGCAGTTCGAAAATCTCAGATAAAATCGAATAGTGTACATTTTCTGTTTTTGTTAACGGTAAATCAACATCTTGACATCCTGTTGAAAATTTAATATTCTTCGCAATTGAATCAAATTCGTTAAATGAAATTGACATCAAGAGACAAGTTAATTTTTTTAATTTTGAAAAACCATAACACTGCATGTCCCAGATGTTTGACATGTGTCAAATGAGGGGAATAGAGAAAGATATATCTCTCTTTCTAAATTGATGAGATGCACGTGTTATAGGGGCTCGTGTCTGTATAAAAAAGATCACCCCACACATGTTGTCAGGTCTAGCTCTAAGCAGCAACTAAACTAAAAATTGTGAATGGGATATTGGAATGAAAAATAATTTGAAGGCAGAAAACGTTTATTTACACATTTCAGCAGCACAACTATTCATAATTTCATCTTCAATTTTAATTAGCTTATCTATACACAAATTATAAGGACGATAATAACATAGATAGTCTCTTATGTCATTTAAATTAACCGTGCTTAGAAAAATGTCTTTCAATTGTTTCGCCAAACTATAATTTTCAGGAGTTGATTTCCTAATTGCACTTTCACACTCATCGTACCAATCAATACAGTTTTTTAACCTCACTTCCAATTCGTTGTCAGCAGCCAACCACTTTCTCGGATCCATCTTGTTGAGCGAATGAACAAAACTAAGTGTAGGCAGGAACTATTATAGAGTAATTAAGTGGTCTTTCTCCATATAGGTAAGAAATCACCTTGCTATGCTTTCGGCGATGCAATTTCAGCGACCCCCACTCCACATCCCTCTCACATGAGCACACACCAATCAAATAACTAACTAACCATTGATTTGCTGTGTCGTCCTCCCTCCTCCTCCTTTGTCCTCCTTTGTCCTCCGTTCTCCTCCTCCTCCTTTGTCCTCCTTTGTCCTCCGTTCTCCTCCTCCTCCTCCTCCTCTCCTCCTCCATTGCCCTCCTCCTTCACTCGTTTAGCAGGAGAGAAAAAATGAGAGAGGAATGAGGAGAAGGAGGGAGAACATATGTGAAATTTCCACCAATGGCATGACAAGCTCTAATGGTAACACATTTCCAAAAATAAAAAATCTAAAATTTCTGTCAGCTGTTTGGAAAACTTGGAAGACACTCCCTTCACACAAAATCTAGTTATCATTGTGCATGCGCAGTATCCTTCTCCTTAGCTGTATCTCTATAAATACTCCAGAATAATTGACATTTGCTCAGTTTGATAGTAGCAGCGAAGCAGTGGACATGGCTTCTTCCAAAGTGTTTAGTGTTTCTCAGCTTTGTGGTAATAAAATAAAGCCTACCAATGAGCGGTTTGGTTTGTGGCTGTTGACAGAAAATCTGTGCAATGACAACCTCATTACAGACATTGGGAAAATTGTTTACACTGCTGGAGAAGAACTGTTGGTGCAGGATGAATCAAATCTTGTGCCTATAACAGAACCTTTTTGTGACAACATTATGCTGGTAAAGGTTTGTGGTTTGGAGGACTGCCAAGAACTGGATAAAAGACATTTTATTCTAAAGAAGGAGATGTGTGGATCATTCAATTTGTACTTGAGAGGAAAATTCTCCAAAATGGTGTCAGCTAAGCATGGACTTAAAGCAAAGTTGCCATACTTATTGGACAGTGGAAGCGATATGTCAAAGAAGATTCTACAACTGCTTGGGGAGGACAACTATAGAGAAGTGCAGCAGAAGTACTACAATCCAGTGGGGATACCATACAAAGTAGAGCTTGCTGATGTCCCCATTGCTACATTAATGGAGGAGTTACCAACAATATTGGAGCAGATTAGGAAGGAACATTTCTATCTTCTGGACTTGGACATAACACAGGACTTTGCTGGAATATTTAACAAGAGTGGAATGTGTGATTTTCTAACCACGAATCATTGTTTTTGTTTCCAAGGAGAATATAAAGAAGACTATAATGTAATTGTGAATAATGATGGAACTGTTGGAATTGATTGCTTGACTTGGGTTAATAATAATGTGAGAGTAAAAATTTATAATAAGTTTATTTGTCAAATGACAAGCCCCGGTGTAAATAAGCAGCTAGGTAACCATATTTTAGACTTTATTGCCTGTCCAGATACAAGATTATGTGAAACCTTTACCTCTGACTTGGCTAAAATGCATGGTATTACTCGTTTGGAAGCAACAATTTATAACTACAGCATTAGAAATAACTATAGCTCTAATCAATTTGACCCTATTCAAGATTGCTTGTCACTCTTAAATGACTGTAAGAATTATTTCCAAAATGCTCCTATATTTTCTGTATCCTTAGCTAAAATGTGGACTGAACTGACAAACAATTTGAAGAATAGCTGTTGTTTGGTTTTTAACAATCTCTTACAATATGTTTACTGGGGAAATAGCAATACCAAGAAATTGACTGGAGTACAATTAAATCTGCCTACCAATCCACAACAACGAAATAGAATAATATCCTATGTAATATCTGCATTTAGCTTCAATCTACTACCCATTAATCATGTGGAAATTTTCGAGGATACAGACAACAAGGACAATATTAGTTTTATACAAAAGTGTTATATTAAGAGTGGTGAGACTTATTTCTCCAAGTCAACCACAATTTTCTCTACCATATCCAAAGTTGTTGACCTAGATGAGTTGGGCCTTGTAGCAACAGGTAACTTGATACCACAAGTCTTAAGAAAACGGGCAAACATAACCTGTAAGCTTCTCCCATACCCTGTTAAAGAGATACAGCCCTTGTCTCCAATCACAATACTATCTAGCAGAAAGCGTAAGCTAGAGTTGGAGAATTTTCCTCTCAAGTACAAATTGAATGATCCACACATCTCCTTCTTTAGAATAAAATGTCTTTTATCCAGTTCTTGGCAGTCCTCCAAACCACAAACCTTTACCAGCATAATGTTGTCACAAAAAGGTTCTGTTATAGGCACAAGATTTGATTCATCCTGCACTAACAGTTCTTCTCCAGCAGTGTAATCAATTTTCCCAATGTCTGTAATAAGGTTGTCATTGCACAGATTTTCTATCAACAGCCACAAACCAAACCACTCATTGGTAGGCTTTATTTTATTACCACAAAGCTGAGAAACACTAAACACTTTGGAAGAAGCCATGTTCACTGTTTCCCTGTTACTATCAAACTGAGCGAATGTCAATTATTCTGGAGTATTTATAGGGATACAGCTAAGGAGAAGGATACTGCGCATGTGCAATGATAACTAGATTTTGTGTGAAGGGAGTGTCTTCCAAGTTTTTCCAAACATCTGACAGAAACTTAAGTGATTCTATTCTAGGAAATGTATGACCATTGTAGCTTGTCATACCATTGAGTGTAATTACACAAATGTTCTCCCTTCTCCGCATTCCTCTCTCATTTTTTCTTTCCTGCTAAACGAGTGGAGGAGGAGGACAAAGGAGGAGGAGGAGGAGGACAAAGGAGGAGGAGGAGGAGGACAAAGAAGGAGAACGGAGGACAATTTTTGTCCACGGAGGACAGTTTTTGTCCTCGGAGCACAGTTTTTGTCATCGGAGGACAGTTTTTGTCCTCGGAGGGGAGGATTTATGTCCTTGGAGGGGAGGCATATCCTCATACAAAATGTCACCGAGATCTGTAATTTCCTGAAGAAATTTCCCATGATTTTTTCGTCTAAACTACTCGATCTATGGAGTACAGGTCCGTAGGCGATTTCCCCGTTAACATCTATAACAGCGAAACAATAGCCGCAGTGAATATGACGCGCCGTTTTCTTTGTGTAACTACGAGTAATTTCATCAGAATCGGATTCATCATCATCTGTGATATTCACAACATAAGTTTCTAAATCCGCGTAAATGGTGTACTTTTTCTTCAACGTCGCGCCTAGTTTCTTGAATTTAATTGTCTCTCTGCGTTTAGGATATGAAACGCGCTGAGATTGAAACTTGGAACAAAGTTCCACATGTTTCATCAAATTTGCTTTACCATCATAATTTTTAGATTTGTCCGATGTAAATCTATGGAAACAAAAATTGCAAATGTGTACTTGACCATGATGTTTTGAAAGGTGGGAGAGAAGACGTGATAGCCCGTTTTTCCCGTTCGCGGTATTTACTAAACAGAAATGAGTTTTTCCTGCATCGCCTTTTAGCATTAAAAGATTAATTTGGTGTTTATGCGTGCGGAAAATGCTTGTACGGAAGGGGAAAAACTTTTTGTTGTCATACGCGATGACGTGAATTGCAATATCCGGATTGAGTATTTCAAATTTCTTAATATCGCGTGTCGTCACCGGGAAATTTACACCTCGCGTATTAAGTGTGTGAGCAAACTTGCTCAAATACTTTACAGTCAGGTGTGAGTCCTTTGGCTTCTGATGGAAATACGCGAGCACTGACCATAAAAAGCATTTTTCGTCAGAGAGATTTTTCACATTTATAATACATTTTTTGTTTTTCAAAAACTGGGGGTTTGAATGAAACTGGATGTGTATATAGGATTAAATTTAATCACGTTCACATCCAGTGATTCAATTTTCTTTAGCACCATCCACTCCCATGTCTTACGAAATTTTCGAAAAATGAGAGGATTTTTTTCACAGCCAAGAAAAAATGCTCATTAAAATCTTCATAGTTCTCAAGCACGTTTAGCACTATGTTGGAGTAACTATGTAGATTTATTAGAGATGAGACAGTCTCACCAACCTGCTTGTCATCCATCACCACTAATTTATACAGCAAAACATTTAATACTATAAACCACTTAACATTCCCATCATGGCGTGCCGCATGTTCCCTAATTATATCAATAACTCGACGTTTCGACCTCTCAAGCATGTTGGTGATGTCGATATCCTCAGGTTCGTCATCGAGGGTGATGCGATGGCGGACTGCGCTTGAATTCACACCACGTAGTCTGCGTTCCCTTGGCATGATTCTGAAAAACAAAAGAATAACGATCAGGATGAGATAGAGTACAACAGCATGTTTAGTTGTGAATTGACATTGATAGAAGAAGGGTGTGTGTGTGTGAAAATGATATCTCAAGATCACATAATGTTGTATGAAAGATTAAGATTATTATCTTTTGATAAAAGATGGTCGAAATCTTCTCCACATTTGTCCGCGGAAAACATGGCGAAAGAGGGATTTATATTCTCATCTGCACCAGACATTGTGCGATGTGTATTTTGTTCAATTTGTTTGGGAAATTGGGAAGAAAGTGACATACCAGCAATAGAACATGCAAGGTACAGCCCGAACTGTAGAAGGAAAGATAATATAACAATTGAAGAGGAGAATTTCGATAATAATATTCTACGAGAATATGAAGAAAGATATTTAACTTTTAATTGTGTAGAAGATTCATCCGTTCAAGGAGAGTATTTTGAAAAGCATCATCATCTACATTGTGACTTTTGTAAATCATTATGCAATAAAGCAGAGTATTTTGCGAGAAATGGTTATTTCTTACATAAAAATCCATTCTATCTGCAATGTGTCTATTGCAAATATATTATCGAAAATCCATTTGAAAAAGTAATACATTTACCGTTTTGTTTATATGAAGAGTGTGAGAAAGAAGTGCGGGGCTTGGATGTTCCGGATATACCGTATCGTAAAGATGAAGTAAAATCGCATGCATGCAGTATATTGTAGAAGGTTTTTTATCCTCCGAGGACAAAAACTGTGCTCCAAGGACAAAAACTGTCCTCGGAGGACAATTTTCCTCTCCTCCTCAGAGGATAAAATCAAAGTAAAAATGTACTTACATGTACTGGTTGATGCTGTGTGAATCTCCTCGAGTGTACAGATGTACATTGCGGCCCATGGTACAGGTGTAGATAGCAGTCTATGGTATGATTGATTCCTCTCAGGTGTAGATACCGCCTTTGACTCCTTTCAGATTGATTCCTCTCAGCTGTCTTGTCTCGACAAGAGCTCAACTGGTTATGAGGTTCGGAACTCGAGTTGATAGGTGAGAAAATGCTGTGAAAACAATGAAATATTTAATAACTGAACTGAAATCATTCGAGAATGCTATTCCTCTATCTTGAAATGTTGTGAAATATTTAATAATATTAGAAATCAATCGAGAATGCTATTCCTCTATGTTGAAATGCCGTGAAATATTTAATAATATTAGAAATCATTCGAGAATGTTTAAGTGAGTTGGCATGGGGGATTTCAGCTTCTAGCAGGTGTTTTCACCCTCTCATGCTGAGTTCTAGACGAGATTTTTTTTTTTCGTCTTCTAACACATGGATGCTATTTGAAAAATGATCAAGTGTCAGTTTTTGTAATAGGAGAGAGAATACTTACAAACCGATAATGATGTGGGAGCACGTGTTGTTGGAGAGAAATTTGAATTTTTTTCGTCTTGTAGCACACTTTGCTCTCGCTTGCACGAGGGTGGAACAGAGAGAGAAACGTATGCTATATAAACAGAAGTGATGAGAGGAAAATTATCATTTACATCTGAGCCAGCTTCATGATGACTTCTCCATCAACATCTTCTCCATCATACATCCTGCCGGATAGCCCGCCGCAGCGCATGCTCAACTATTGGCAGCAGCAGAAAGCTCGCAGCTCGGCTGCCACCTCCGCTGCCACGGCTGCCGCCTCCGCTGTCTCCCCAGCCTCCTCCTCCGCCTCACCCCTGAAGAGACAGGAAATCTATGTTCAACGAGAGAGGGGTGAGGAGATTGTGATTCCGGACAGTCCTCTGCCACAATCTACACCGGCTACCTGGGCGCCGCGGCGTGCGGTGCTGACAATGCTGAGCAACAACATCAAGCAGAAGCAGGGGAAGAGGAGGTTGGTGTTTGACGAGCCTGAGGTTAGCGGGGATGAGGAGGAGCAGTCAATCTGCTCACAAACAAAGGTTAGTTTCAACAAATATTATTAACTTGTGTATGCACAGATTTTTTCTGTGATTGATTGTTAAAAAAATCTGTGCACATATGAGTCTTTGATTATTTGATATGAATATTATTTGATATGAATATTATTTGAACTGATTAGAATGCAAGCAAATATTATTGAACCGCTTAGAAATGGAATTATGTTTAAAGTAATAATCATGCAACAATGTTAGCAATATTTCCTTGAACTGATTAGAAATGGTATTATGAGATATTATTGTTTAAAGTAATCGATCATGCATAAATGATACCAATATTATTTGAACTGCTTGGAATGCAAAGGAAATATTATTTGATATGAATATTATTTGATATGAATATTATTTGAACTGATTAGAATGCAAGCAAATATTATTTGAACCGCTTAGAAATGGAATTATTGTTTAAAGTAATCAATCATGCAACAATGTTAGCAATATTTCCTTGAACTGATTAGAAATTGTATTATGAGATATTATTGTTAAAGTAATCGATCATGCATAAATGTTACCAATATTATTTGAACTGCTTGGAATGCAAAGGAAATATTATTTGAACCGAATAGAAATTGATGCTAAGGAAATATTATTTGAAATGATTAGAATGCAAAGGAAATATTATTTGAACTGCTTAGAAATGGAATTATTGTTTAAAGTAATCAATCATGCAACAATGTTAGCAATATTTCCTTGAACTGATTAGAAATGGTATTATGAGATATTATTGTTTAAAGTAATCGATCATGCATAAATGTTACCAATATTATTTGAAGTGATTAGAATGTAAAGGAAATATTATTTGAACTGATTGGAAATTATTGTTTAAAGTAATCGATCATGCATAAATGTTACCATTATTATTTGAACTGCTTAGAAATTATTGTTTAAAGTAATCGATCATGCAACAATGTTATTTCAATAACTGATATTACTCACTTTATGCAGAGAATGTCAATTCGATGATGTCGAGTTGAGATTATGACAATAATCTGATGTAGAGATCAATAATCTATTGATCAAGTTCTCTAGTATGATGATAATCTGAAACAAATAAGACACTAATCAAATATTTTTCAACAGAAACGAGCTGGAATGGACGAGAGCTCATCCATGGTGCCGCTGATGAAGGAGGTGCGACGAAGGGAGGAGGAGGAGGAGGAGGAGGAGGAGGAGGAGGACGAGATGGAGTTTGTATCAATTGTAAATGCACCAACGCCCAAACCATGGATCCCACTGAGGGAGTTAAAGGAGCGCACTCCCTACCCCATAGTTGGTGCAAGGGAACAGACAAATATTCACGGATGACGAGTAATTTTAAAAATTACCAATGTAGGAAGCAAATCTACGAGTGAGGTGTATTTACCGCAAAGATTTGCTTCCTGCATTAGCTCAGAGAAAATACACCAATTTAATCTCAAGTGTAAAAATTTTTTGATGCTGGTAACACATAGGTCGCCAAATTGGTCTGATATAAAAATTGTTAAGCAATAACAATTTTTATATCTGTATACAATTCGTCGACCTATGTGTTACGAATTGTATAGATGTATGTGTGAATAGATAAATAAAATGTAATATTGTTTCTATAAAAATTGTTTTCAATTCTTACCTGTTGTTGTTGTTGTTGTTGATAAGTTCGTAATGAATAGTAGAAACACGCAGAAGAAGAAATGGTTCACCTGCTCTGTTGTGAATGATATTTAAATAAGGTGACTGAGTCTTTTATAGTTTGTTGTGAGCATGCTCAGTAGTCTTTACCGCTACACACACACACACACACACACACACACACACACACACACACACACACACACACACACACACACCACACACACACACAGCTGTACAGCCAAGAGGCAGCGGCTTCTGCTCGCTCCCTCCTACATCTGTTTTGGCACGTGTTCCTGCAGATGTGGGTGGGCGCACAATGCCAGCATCATTTCCCCCTTTTTCAAATCGCATTCACCTTTCAGATTATTTGCTATTTGAAATAATATTCTTATCATT
The DNA here is from genome assembly GCF_014356525.2 of Nilaparvata lugens. Lineage (NCBI taxonomy): Eukaryota > Metazoa > Arthropoda > Insecta > Hemiptera > Delphacidae > Nilaparvata > Nilaparvata lugens. The sequence goes on from NC_052507.1 coordinate 28,607,883, forward strand.
CAAGCAATGTTATAAGCACATAGCGTATGAATTCATTTCCAACTCGATTGAAAATTAAACCAATTCAATTCAATTCAAGTTGGTGTATTGATTAATTAACCTCAGTTAATGTTCAACCATTGAGTTGAAAGGTAATGAAAAATGGTATGTAGGAGAAAAAAGCAGAGTTCGAGGAAACGGGGTAAAGGAATCTTGAGTTCAGCGGCAAGAGTTTTTAAAGGTGTGTCAGGTTTGGCAGGTAATGTGACATCAACTATTTTAAATAAGGTAATTGATAACCTGGGAGAGGAATATCATATTCCGGGATACGAGTATTGTGGCCCAGGAACAAAGGTTAATGAAAGGTTAAAGAGAGGTGATCAAGGTATAAATTCATTAGATAGAGCTTGCAAGATACATGATATAGCGTATACTCAAAATAGCGATAATAAAACTCGAGCGGTAGCTGACAGAGCTCTAGCAAACGCTGCATGGGACATTTTCAAAAATCCTCAAACACCCCTTGCTGAGAAAGCACTTAGCTATCTTGTTACAAACGTCATGAAAGCTAAAGCGGCGTTTGGTGGGTCTTTGAGAAAGAAGAAGAAGAAGAAGAATGAGAGGAGAAGTTATAGTAACGATATTAGACGCAAAGCTATAGCTCAGTTGAAAAAGCATATTGCAGGAAAAGGGTATTTTTTGAAGCCTTTTCCTAGTATTAGTGGAGGGAGAGTTCCACCCCTACCCCCATCATCATATGGAGTGAGTTTATTCCCTCAAGTTAAGAAACGTAGAACAACAAAGAAGAGTAGGAAGAAGACAAAGAAGAAGAAGGTATGAATATTGAAGGAGAATTGAGTAATTATGATTTGATTGATTGGTCGAAATTATTACAGATTCAGCTAAGAGGAATATATATGCTAGATGCATTACCCAAAAAAATTCTAAAAAACGAGAATGCCATTGTGAATTTAGCAAGGGAAAGCGAGGATGGCACACATTGGGTAGCATATAAGAAAGTTGGCTCTAATGTTTGGTATTTTGATCCAATTGGAAATTTACAACCTCCATACGAATTGGACAAATATTGGAAAAAAGAAAATGGAGTAAATATATTTTATAATGTAGAGCATATGCAACCATTAAATAGCGATTTTTGTGGTCATCTTACATTATTGTTTCTTGCAAATCAGTTGTAATTAAGTGTTTGTGCTGAACACACAAGATGGTTGTTATTACATTAAGATCTAACACGAGTAACCTCTATGAACATTTACAAGAAATTATAGAATTGGATAAAAATCGTGAATGGGAAATTGGATTGATTAATTTTTCTAGTTACAATAGTATTGCAAACATAACAAAGGAACAAATTCCAGCTTCAAATATGGCGATAGATTAATCGAGTTGGATACTGGTGCATATGAAGTTGAGGATATTATAAAATCTTTAAAGAATAAATTGAATATTGATGGGAAGAAGAATAAACTTATTATACGTGCAAACGCAAATACTATGAAGATTGAAATTCATTCTGATAAACCCATTGATTTAACACGTTCTGATTCGATTGCTAAGATACTTGGTTTTGATAATGTTGTTTTGCAGGCAAATAAATGGCATTATTCCAAACATTTGGTTAACATAACAAGCGTTGACAGTATTGTAGTTGAGTGTAATTTAGCATGTGGCAGTTACTCTGACGGAAAACAAAAACATATAATCTACGAATTTTTACCAAAGGTTCCTAGCGGTTATTTAATAAACGAAGTACCATCACCGATTATTTATGTACCTTTGAATACGCATCGAATTCAAACTATTAATGTAAAGGTAACGGACCAGAACGGATCGTTTATTGATTTCCGTGGAGATACAATTACAATTAGGTTGCACATACGTGAAAAGTAATGGGTTATCTTATTTTCAACCCACGTTCGAATACGTGCATGCACAATCAAGTCATTAGAGAAAGGAACGCGATAGCGTCAACACCTAAAAACAAACGTGCTTTGTCGGCTAAAAGCGCGAGAATATTAGAAAAGTTGGGTTTTATAGTTGATTGGCGAAATGTCAGGAGGTCCCGCAGCAATTAGTGAAATTCTGGATGTGGAGACAGACCTTCAGTTTTATAATGATATTACTAAATTCCAATTTCACACTCATACAGTTTATTTGGGACAGGAAATAAAAAACTCTGACGAGGCACGTATTGGCATAAATTCTTTAGATGTCTATTCTTTACCTTGTAAATCATTCATATTGATTGAGGGAACAGTTAACTGTACAAAACCGGGAACAGAACCGGGCGATGCACTAGTTGCAGCAGACTATAAATTAAGCAGTAACGTAATCGGCAACCTTTTTGACGAAATACGATATGAATTAGCAGGTCAGCAAATTTCTAAATCAAGATTGATTGGATTAACATCCACAATTAAAGCTATTCTAGTGAAGAATACTCTCGATAAAAACACATATCACTTGGCTGGTTTTGACAGAGCAGGATATGAGCTAACGGATAATAAATTCACTTTCTGTGTACCACTGAAATTAATCCTCCCGTTTTTTGAAGATTTTCAAAGAATAATTTTAAATTTGAAACAGGAACTCGTCTTATTGAGGTCACCGACAGATCTAAATTGTGTTGAGTCTACAAGTGGAACAAGCGTTAGTGTGAAAATTACAAAACTACAATGGAGAATGCCCTACATAACTTTAGAAGATCATGTAAGACTGAAATTTTTGAGACTGCTCGATGCTGACACTCCACTGAAATTAGGTTTCCGGCATTGGGAAATTTGTGAATTACCAAATTTGCAAAATTCACTTAACCATTCTTGGCCAGTTCGTACCACATCGAGTTTTGATAGTCCAAAATATGTTATAATTGCATTTCAAACTGATCGTAAGAATAAAATTAAAAAATCAATATCTAATTTCGATAGCTGTGGTATTTACAATGTTAAAGTATATTTGAACAGCGAGTATTATCCATATGAAAATCTGCTAGGTAAGAAGGAGGTATTATACCGCATGTTCCTGGATTTCGCGCCCTCGTATTATAATCATTCAATCAATAGCGAACTTGGAACAGAAATTGACTTTAAAACATTTTGTGAATCAACACCGCTGATTGTTGTAGATTGTTCACACCAACCAAGTCATTTGAAATCATCGACAGATGTTCGTATTGAAATGGAATTTAATAGTGCAGTACCTGCAAATACTTCCGTGTATTGTGTTTTAATTAGCGATCGTGTGATGGAGTACACACCTCTCACGAGCATGGTGAAAGAAGTTCAGTAATTTTATTGATAGAGCGCACCGCCTATATAAGGTGTGCATTCTGCTCAATTTAGTTCATTATCAGTTTCACCTTTGAACAGACAACATGTCCTATTCTTTGTGTTCTGATATTTTGGACAAGCCTCAAACTCGCTCTATTGGTATTCAGTGCGATCTTGATAGTTTCTATTATGAACCAAGCTGCGGTACACCGATCCAGAAGCCGCTCTGCAGGTGGAGGAGGAGAAACGAGAAGATGAGGGGAGGGAGAAAGACGAAGGATTCGAGGAGCCCGCCGCCGAAGATAAAGAAGTGGACAAGCAGGTGCCTACGAAAATTGCTATGGTTGATCTTCACTGGTTTAAACAAGATTGTAATCAAATTATTGTGAAAGAACTTGCCATAATTGATCAGTTTAATAATTATATTGTGTTCTATTTCAAATCACCATTTGCAAAGACAGAATTGAGTGCAAAATTGTATAACGATGTAACATGGTTAGAACGTCACTATCATAAAATAAAATGGGAAGATGGAGATTTAGAATACAGTGACTCATTAATACGTGATTACCTTGCAGGTTATGAGAAAATTTTCACAAAAGGAACTGAGAAAGCAAAGTTTTTAAGAAGATTGCATAGCAACGTTCAATGTATACCAGAGGATTTTCCAAAACCTGATTTCAGCTTTTTCACTAGTTCATGGTGTTATGCTGTGTGTAACATTCATAAAAATAGACCACATTCTCGCTGTGCTTTATTCTCAACATTATAATTCTTTGTTGTTTAAAAATATGTATCAAACAAATAATTTCTTGTGCAAAAACAATCGAATGCAAAGTATGAAAATGGCTCCGATGTACACGAATTCACAGAAAAGAAACTTTGCTCGTTATGGATTCTTCTACAATGGAAAGGATTTACAGTGTGTTTATTGCTTACATGCATTGAGACTGCATAAAGCACGTACATGTTGTCTCTCATCAATTAATGAAGAAAGACCACTTAATTACTCTATAATAGTTCCTGCATACACTTAGTTTTCTTCATTCGCTCAACAACATGGATCTGAGAAAGTGGTTGGCTGCTGACAACGAATTGGAAGTGAGGTTAAAAAACTGTATTGATTGGTACGATGAGTGTGAAAGTGCAATTAGGAAATCAACTCCTGAAAATTATAGTTTGGCGAAACAATTGAAAGACATTTTTCTAAGCACGGTTAATTTAAATGACATAAGAGACTATCTATGTTATTATCGTCCTTATAATTTGTGTATAGATAAGCTAATTAAAATTGAAGATGAAATTATGAATAGTTGTGCTGCTGAAATGTGTAAATAAACGTTTTCTGCCTTCAAATGATTTTTCATTCCAATATCCCATTCACGATTTTTAGTTTAGTTGCTGCTTAGAGCTAGACCTGACAACACGTGTGGGGTGATCTTTTTTATACAGACACGAGCCCCTATAACACGTGCATCTCATCAATTTAGAAAGAGAGATATATCTTTCTCTATTCCCCTCATTCGACACATGTCAAACATCTGGGACATGCAGTGTTATGGTTTTTCAAAATTCAAAAAATTAACTCGTCTCTTGATGTCAATTTCATTTAACGAATTTGATTCAATTGCGAAGAATATTAAATTTTCAACAGGATGTCAAGATGTTGATTTACCGTTAACAAAAACAGAAAATGTACACTTTTCGATTTTATCTGAGATTTTTGAACTGCTCAATATTCTAGACAGCGGTCATCTACATTATGATTGTACAAATGATTCAGCATTATCTGTTGTTAAAAATCCGATGAACTTTGGAAATGCTTGTACGATATTGCAGATAAAAAATGTAAAAGAACTTAGATCATTGTAGAGATTCACTAGTATAGCATTAGATGTGAGAGAGAGAGAGAGAATTTCTCAATTCAATTAGATGTAGAGAGAGTCATTGACCTCACTCTGGATTCACTAGTATAGCATTAGATGTAGAAATATGGATTCACTTTAATTTGACAGTAGAGAATTTTTCCCCCTCAAAGAGATTTTTTTCCCTCATCTAGCATTCACTTCAATTTGTCAGTATAGCATTAGAAATATGGATTCACTTTAATCTGTCACCAAGGGAATTTTTCCCTCTCAAAGAGATTTTTTCCCTCATCCAGCATTCACTTTAATTTGTCAGTATAGCATTAGATGTAGAAATATGGATTCACTTTAATCTGTCAGTATAGATGTAGTAATATGGATTCACTTTAATTTGACAGTAGAGAATTTGAGAATGGATTCACTTTAATTTGACAGTAGAGAATTTTTCCCTCTCAAAGAGATTTTTTCCCTCATCTAGCATTCACTTTAATTTGTCAGTATAGCATTAGATGTAGAAATATGGATTCACTTTAATCTGTCAGTATAGAGAGGGAATTTTTCCTCCTAAAAGGGAATTTTTTTCCTGGGCAAGGGGAAGGGGAGAGATAGAGAGAGATATCTCTTTTCAACCCCCTCACCACCACTGGGCAAGGGGAAGGGGAGAGAGAGAGAAAGATATATCTCTCTCTTTTCAACCCCCTCACCTCCACTGGGCAAGGGGAAGGGGAGAGAGAGAGAGAAAGATATATCTCTCTTTTTTTCAACCCCCTCACCACCACTGGACAAGGGGAAGGGGAGAGAAAGAGAGAGAGAGAAAGATATATCTCTCTCTTTTCAACCCCCTCACTCAACTGGGTAAGGGGAAGAGGAAATCTATTTTTAGAACACCCCCCACCTGCCAGGCGGGGGGAAGGGGTGGCAGGATGGACGAGGGGGGAGTGGGGGGAGGGGGTTTTGGAGCAAAAAAGTGGCTTCAAAGTATCAGAATTCATCTACTGAAATAATAATAATAAAGTCCAAATAATACATAATGATCAAATTTCTTGATAATACACAAGTTAAATTAAACAACCTGAGTAGAAAAAAGTCGAAAAAGAGTATCCAATGACTAAATTACAAAATATACAACTTACTATGGCACTAACCAAACATGCGTAAGCAGGAAATATCCATGTTATGATATTTCAATTCTCAAATTAAATTGGATTAATTCTTTCTTTTTCATAAGTATATAGGCCTATTACCTTTGAGTGGAAATGATCTAGATGAGAACGAAACAGCACTAACTTGACCTTAATTACAAACATTGACAACTATTGGGATGATGTATAATAATAATAACAACAATAATAATGGGGGTTTATTAGTATTTTAATATCAAACCAAACTTTTAAATTATTGAAATAACTCAGTAATTAAACTCTTGAAATGATTGCCACCTATAGCGCCAAGCATCTCTACAAAATAATGCCAGCTTTACCCAATCCTTGCCATTCAAAAAATCAATAAATGCTTCCTGGTTAAGCTCAATAGCTCCCAAATATCTACATCTCCACTCTGATAGAATGAGGCATACTGCTAGGAAATGGAAAATATCCTCGTTATCCCCTCTGTTACATAATGAACAGCACATGTCTCTATTTTCCAACCACGGCTTGTGGTTCAAATCTATCAATCCACATCTTGCCTTCATTACCCATTTTATAAGCACATGGCTACTCAGCTCCTTTATATAGCTCGCAGATCCTAGACCCAATTTCAGTGCTCTGTAATGAATATGAAAATTTGCCGCTGTTGCACCTCTCAAAAGATCCTCCCTGAAATTCTCTCTCACCCCATCCAACAATTTCAACATTTCACTCTTCCAGTTACCCATATTCTGAGCGGAAAAATCCAAATTAACATTGCACTCTGTTGCCATTTGTATCCATGCCTTGTACCAAAAACATTTCTTCCTTATTACCTCCACAGCCATAATCTTTGGTAATCTATCATTTTCCATTTTCAAAACTTTATTGATGTATTGAAATTGAAAATGAAGCTTCAATGTAAACTCGAAAATAAGCCTTTCATCTGTTTCAAGAAACAACATGTAATTTGGTGTGTTATTTGGCAAAGCGAACAATCTTTTAATATACAATCGTTTTAGTTTCTCAATGCTATCAAATTTCTGAAACCCCCACACTTGTGCCATGTAACAGATTATTGCTCTACTACATGCATTAAATAATACCGATTTAGCTTCAAGATTGATTTTATTGTCATTTATCACTCTGTTCCAACCAACATTCAAACTCAATTTTGCAATCTGTATCCTCTCCTTCATGTGCTGCTTGTTCCACTTCATTGCCTCCAAAAAACCAGCGCTCATTTCTACCCATTCTTCCACCGTTTCTGAAAACTAAAATTTTTTATTTTTCCAGGTTGACAGTTAGATTCCACTGCTTGCAATACTGTTTCATATTATTTATCATCCTTTGTAAGCTAAGAGGAGAGTCTGACAAGAGTACAATATCATTAGCGTACATTAGTACCCTAATTCGTTTGTTTGCCACTAGTATGCCTCCCTCTAGAGCATCATCTGAATCATTCAAAAAGATTGAGAATAATAACGGGCTGATCACGCATCCCTGCCTTAAGCCCATCTCTGTATCAAAGCTCTTTGTCAGGCCATCTTTAAACCATACACTAGCAATTGTTTCACTATTCAAAGCTTTTAGTATATTAATCATTTTTGTGGATAAACCTAGGCAGGATAACTTGTAGAAGAGAGCGCTTCTATCAATAGAGTCAAACGCGGCTTGGTAATTGACGAAGAAACAGTAAACTTTATTTTTTCTAATCTGCAATTTTAATTGAAAGAGTAAAAATAGATGAAAGAGTAAAAATATTATCAATAGTTGAATAACCTTTTCTGAAGGCCGGCCTGATATTCATTGAGAATATTTCTGTCCTTGACCCATTTATCAATTCGTTTTAACAAACATCCACAAAACAGTTTTGCAATAACGTCCATAAGTCTTATACCTCTAAAGCTCTCTACATTTTCTCTCTCTCCTTTCTTGTAGAGTGGTAACACGATCGATAACTTGAAACTGTCTGGCACGTCACCCGAGTTGAAAATTCTATCAAATAGAATTTTATAATCTTATCAATTAGACTCGACGGAGCATTTTTGTAGAATTCATAGGAAATGCGATCCACTCCTGGTGCTTTATTATTTTTAGCTTCCTTTATAACTAACAACAACTCTCTCATTTCAAAATTCCTATCCATCTCTAAGTTCTCCACTATAGGGACTGCATACAGTACTGGATTACTTATCAATTGAGGATTCTATAATTTGAAAAAGTAATTCACCCAATCTTGAGCATTTATAGAATTTGAAACAAATTTAGTCCAGGTAGAATTATGCTTTTTAATATTTCAAAGGTGGAAAAATAGGTTAGGATTTTGCTTTGAAATCGCAATATGCTGGAAGGGATTAGAGGTTTTTACAAATAGTTATGTTTATTGATGTTGAATGTTGAATAGTTATGTTTATTGAATGTAAAAGGGGTGGTTGGGGGTTCGGTTTTTGTTTTGAAATGACAATATGCTGACTTAGTTATAGTGTTATAATTATATTTTTCAAAAGTACTCTTTCTTCCATTAAATAAAATGATAATATATTGATTATTATATTGAATCTAATGATAAATCATCATTGGATAATAATATCTTCATCACATAGAATGACGATTGGCTCCAGTTACAGTGCTCGGTAACCATCATCACAAAGAACGTTACATTCAAAGAACTGACTGAATGGAACGGGAAAAACCCGTTGCTAAAGCATGCGCGATACGGTCCTGTCTGTGACAGAGAGTGGTTTGTGTGGTATTTATTTAACTTACATTGTTGTTATTCAATGCATTGTTGTTAGCTTTGTTGTGACGTCAAGGTGGGCGGATTTGGAAGTTAGATGTTGGCTTCAGAGGCTAGGCTTCCCAGCGTGTCTATTCAATAAATGGTCTAAGGATGAATCCAACATTTACTGCCATATCTCCAAATCGTGACGTCAGCATCAGATAGAAAACTTTTCTGTAGAGTTTGTTTACATTGTTTTCCATAGTAGATTGTGTCTATTTCAGCGGGAGCGTAGCTGGAGTTCACCATTTTAATGAATAATAATTTACATCCATCTGAAATAGACACAATCTGAAGTTTTCTATCCGATGATGACGTCACGATTTGGAGATGAGGCAGTAGATGTTGGCTTCAGAGGCTAGACTTCCTAGCGTGTCTATTCTATAACTGGTCTAAGACTGAACTAAATGATGTGGTAACACTGATGTAAATACCGGGAAAAATACTATTTCAAAGGAGAAATAACTGTCATCAACATTTAGGTTATGTTTGTGAGAAACTTTGGTTAGTGTTAAAAATTTTAAAAAGATTGAATTGGTGACATTGGTGTAGCTGCTAGCAGTTTCTTGTTATTATATGACTCATGATGGGTGAGTTTATTATATTCTTTCAATTCAAAAACAAACTAGAAATCATACTTTTATGAAATAAAAGTTTTAGTAGCATGCTCAAATTGCTCATTTAGGTCACTCGCCACTGTCAAAAGTGTAGCACAATGACAATCTTCAATTCAATCGGCTTACTTTACTTTACTTTTGTCAGGAAAGCCTAATTATTTTAATTTATCTAGGCTTACGTCAGGCCCGGCCCCAGGGGTGGGCGGACCGGGCGGCCGCCCAGGGCGGCAGGTTTTGGGGGCGGTAAATTTAAAGGAACGAAAAATACAAATGAATGAAAAATCCATAATATCAAATGTGAATGATAAAATTATATAAGAAGCTTTTCAACCTCGAGCTAATGAAGACTTTTCTAAGATCAACAATGTCCCAGGAACGTCCGAGTGGTCTAGCGAACATAAAATAGTTCAGTCCCCAGATCTTGAAGAATTGGTGAAGGAATTTCCTCATGCAAAGGTCAGACGAGTTCTTCTTAATTAAACAGGTGTGTTAAACAAACTTGTAGAAATTGTAGATCTAATTACTTAGCAAGTTAAGTAGGCCCAATACTATGTTGCAGTCTACGTCTGAAGGCTGTGCAACGGCTGAAAATAAACTTTCTTGTACTGGTGATATTTTTCAAAGTTTTTCGATTTGTACCGGTATTTATCAAAATGAAAAATGAATTTTCTTCCAATCATTACTTTTTGAGATATGAACGCCTAAAGTTCAAATTTTTGGGACAGGACATTTCAAATTCGGTAGGAAACATTTGAAACATTTTCTGAAAATATCAATTTTTGAAAAAGTTATTCAATTTACAAAAAAAAACTCAACTAAACACTATTTTTGGTCATTTTTAGTAAATTGAATAACTTTCTCAAAAATTGATATTTTCAGAAAATGTTTGTTTTATTAAATCAAAAATACCATGAAGAATTTATCCTTTGAATTTCATGGATTCATCTCGTACCGAATTTGAAATGTTCTGTCCCGAAAATTTGAACTCTAGGCGCTCATGTCTCAGAAAGTAATGATTGAAAAAAAATGTTTTCCTAAGAAAAATTTTTCATTTTGATAGCTTGATCCTTAAGCGATCCTTGATCGTGTCCTCGCGCGCCTCTTCACTAGGAAATACTGAAATGAAGTGCAACTAACGGGTGATTCTCATAGAACATAATCTCATGAGCTTCTATCATTGTGAGAAATATCACTGTGAGGACAATATAGATGGTGATGATGGTTGAAGCTGAAAATTAGGTGTTTTTCACAATACAATGAGCATTGTTGTCAAGTGTACCTGGAAATCTATATGAGAATATGAGATAGAGCGCTCTACCTAGTCTCAGATTTTAGAGCACAAAATTACGCCCAAAATTTTGAATTTTACATCTAGATTGTAATCGGGATATATTGTTGATCAAATACTAAATATGATCAAAATTGATTTCTTTTTCTTAAAATATCACTCATATTTGAAAAATCATAACTCAGTACTCATTGGAGATGAAGAGTTCCGAATGATCTCATTTCATTCAGAATTTTATGATCTTAAAAATGGCAAGAGCAAATTTTTCTGTCCAATCACTGATTTTGCCAGAAATAGCTGAAAACTGGAAAATGCACCTAAAATACGAACTTTTTGGGCCACTCTGTATTAGCACAAGGGAATTTTACATGAAGAATTTGGTTGTGAACCTCTCTCATGTATCCAAATAAAATATTAAAAAATCAGAACTACGATTTAAATTGCAAGCAACCCCCCATTTTTATGTCTATATTGACTGGACATTACTGTTCCCCAATATTTATATTTGTCAAATATTTGTTTAAATGTCAATAAATATTGTTAAACATAATTTTTCAGAGTTTACTGAGACTGTGGTGTCACAGCGGAGACACAATAGTAACGCCGGTTACACACTGGGCGGTTTCTGCCGCGGCGGCGAAACTGCCGTCGCCGCCTCGAAAAAAAGTCGAGCTTACACATTCAGCGGAAAAAATACCGCCAAACATCGAGCGGCAAAATTACTGCCACGTATGATCAGTAGCCAAAATAATTATTGTAGTTCTTCAAAGCAAATGTGTTGTGACTTATCTATTTCATGAGAGTTCAGTTAATTGTATTTTGCACATTTTTCAAAAGTATATATTATTAAGTGTTTAACTTAAAATGGAAAGGCAACAACTTTTACCACTTTTGTTGTACCGTCGAAGGAAAAGAAGACAGCAGAGGAATCGCCTTGCTTGGATTCATTGAAATGAACGTTTTCATTAAATCGACAGCGATATACAACATATTACAGTTTTTTCCTTGTCATCCAGAGTTTCAAAATCCCCCCTAATCTCCATACACACTTCCTTCCACGCTATCCTTGTTGCATCTCGATCCTTAAATATATCGAGGGTTTTGTCCCACAAAACTGGCCTCTGTCCTACAAATGATATTAACAACTCATTGTCTATTAACTTACTCATTTTCTCACCCTTGTCAACCACAAAAACTTAAAACAATAAATAAATGTTATAAACAATTTACAAACTATACAACAAGACACAAATTAAAAGGCTGATTTTCAAAGACCTCTGACTTGGAGCAACTGGGAAAGACGACTGATCAGAGGCGACGGTAGACAACCGCCAAATGTATTAACGCCCATTTGGTCACGTACGCCACTGCTTAGACAAGAGCGGCAAAAACACCGCCAGCCGCAGTGGCAGTGGACGGCTGCACAGCTGCCGCCAATGGCAATATAGCCGCGCGGCGATTCTGCCGCCCAGTGTGTAAGCTTCCATTCAAATCCATAGACTACTGCTCGAACGGCGGTGACGGCGAAATTACCGCCCCGGCAGAAACCGCCCAATGTGTAACCGGCGTTAGGCGATCGCTCAAGGAGGGTTGGAACCCGGGATTAACAATTAAAAACGGGATACTTTGGGGGGGGGGCGGCAGTTGCCGATCTCGCCCAGGGCGGCAAAGTCCCTAGGGCCGTGCCTGGCTTACGTAACTTAAAAGATGTCAAATTGATAAACAAAACTAGTCCTCTTTACTCAAGGATTAATGTGGGAGGTCAAGTAATTATTTAGGTTTAACCATAAAACCATCTATTAGTAGGCCTATACGTTTTCTCTGTACCTAATACCTAGAGTTTACCAGGTGCGAGTGTTGTATGTCAAAGTCATTCCGTCTCCTAGTATTGTTTATGTTGGTCATTGTTGCTTCAATAGTGAGGTCCATGTTATTATTACAGTATTTGTCTAACATTAATGTTGCTATAGCCTAGTGTCTATTATATGATAAAGTAGATAGCTTTATCCCTTATGCTCCGCAACGTTGCCTAATCAATTTTTAACACTGTAGAAATATAATAAATTAATGAAATATTTACACTCAATTACCTATGAAAATTTATTATTTTAATTGAACTACAATGACATTTGCAAGAGACAGAAACCTCAAAAATATGTATAAGAAAGTCATTTGTATGTTCAAGTTAACTAATTAAAAAGGAGTGACACATGACGAAAGTTTGAATAAAACCTTATAAAGTATAAAAAATTCTAAGAAAATAGTTTATGATAAAAAAATCCTTGGCAGAAAAATTTTAGAACCGCAGGAAGCAAAGAAAATTTACAAAACAGAAACTAGACGATAATACCTGTCAATTAATATCTGAATTGAACTCATATAAATAAGATCTCCTCAATTCCATCAAAATTAAGCAGAAAAGCTATAATTTATTTAAAAATGTGACTATAATCCGTACAAAATTACTTTTGACTTGGACGAATATGTGGCGCAGAAAAATGTAGAGAGATCAGCCAATTACAGTGATGAATAGAGTCATGGGTAGAAGCGCAGTTGCCAATTTGTCGATTATTGTCAGTCGCGTTAGTTAATTGTGCGTAGTGTATTTGTATCACACAAATCTCAAGTTATGAAATATAAAAAATATTTTTCTTTATGCTTTTCATATGCGTTTTTCAGTTTAGGGTTAATGAATAAAAATACCAAGGTATTTTTATCTCCTAAACTTGCTCTGTATACCTGTAGGAGGACATTGGCATGTACAGCTATTTAGATCAAAAATAATTGGTTGTTCGAGATTTTTTTGTTGCACGCAAAGAGAAATTAATAAATTTAGTTTTTTTTTACATTAATTGCTAATCTATTTTCATTATACTAGTGCTGAAGAAATTCACAGTCATGGTTTATTCTATTGTACAGTTCTTCCCATGATTTTCGTGAACTAACTAATATCGTGTCTTCTGCACAACAAAAACATTTCCCATTTAAATTGTCATCACATAGGTCATTCACAAATATTATAAAGAGATTAGCTGAAAGTATTGATCTCTGTGGGAGTCCTTAAGTGACAGTTGAAAAAGAACGACCTGTATCATTAATTTGTGTACATTAAACTCTATCGCTTGGAAGAGATTTAAACCATTGTAGCCTAGGGCCACGCCCCTTAAATTCTTACTTAAAAGAAGACCATGCTCAACCGTATCAAGTGTCTTTATCACATCTAAAAATAAAGCATTTACAAATAGCCCATCATTCACATTGTTATTATATAATTCTCATAAAGTCGACTAGGCACACTCAGTATTGAAACCTCCACGAAAGCCATATTGGTTTTTACTGAAAAAGTCCTATCTATTCAATTAATTTTAATAATCTGCTAATTTTCATTAGCTTCTCTAAGAGATAATTTTGTACGGACTATAAGATTTGGAGCGCTGTAATCGTTGAACCGTTTATAGGTTTGACATGAAAAGTTTGTAACAACAACAAAGATTCCTGTACTATATTACTGAAATGAATATAAAGAATAATTTTGAAGTAGTTAGATGGTTTAATGTATTATTTTTAATGCAGTGCGTGAAAATGTTCTTAAGAAATTTTCTCTATAATTGAATTATGACATTTTTTCAGATGAAGAGAACTACGAAGAACTACAGGAAAGTTTAGTTTATTACAGAACTAAATTTTGCAAAAGAGTTGTACAAACTACGGCAAAAAAATTAAAATTGCAAGAGTGCGACCTTGTAAGTATAACTCAAAAATGCTAGTCCATGATAATTCAAGTTATATTTGTATGCTACTTGAGTAGAAAATTGTATTCAGTATAACCTTTGTGTTGATAAAATCATAATTATTTCCAAAGTTCTTTTTCACATTAATTACCTTAGATCCCTATTAACTAGGTACTAGCAATCTGGACAACCAGGCGGACAGTTACTGTGAACTTTTGTAAACTAGGCAGCCATTTTGGCTAAAAGTGGCTGCACTAGTATAAAAACAATGCCCGGTGACGGAAAGTCACCGCCCGTCTGACTATGTGACCTGGCTCACTACCTCCGTAAACGAAGCTATAGTGCATTCTGGTGACGTCAACACAGGTAGGGCTCCTACAACAATAAAAATACTAACTCACATTTGTTGATTTCAGCTGATCTATATCAGCTAGTTTTTTTATTGGTGTAGGAGGTGGTGAATAGCTCTACCAGTGCTGACGTCACCAGAATGCACTATGGCTTTGTTAGTGCCTGGCTGCGCGTCCTAGCTGCCTAGTCTAATAGGAGCCCAAAATTATTGTAAAAATAAAATTAGGAGTTTTCTTTTACCATTGGTGTGACGATTGTTCATTTAGGATTAGTAATTGAGTGAATATGATTTTTTTAATGGATCCATCATTTAGAATAACTCTGTAAATTAAAATCAAAATTCGTATTGCTTTTGAAAAATGAAAATTCTTCTTTGATTTTAAACCTCTATTTCTGGTATTTGGAATGATAATTTTGTTTTCTACTTCTTCTTCTTCTTTTCCCACTCAGGTGGGGTCGGCGTTCGGGTCATTCGCTTCCAGGAGTCTCGGTCATGGACCTCGTTTGGTGTTGGTCCCATCTTTACAAGATCTTGGACAATACAATTTTCCCATTTCTTCCTAGGTCATCCCCTCTTCCTAGTGCCTTCATCTAAGTGGTCGATCTTTTTCCCTACATAATCGTCCTCCCTTGTGGACATGCCACGGGCATGTGGTGGCCCGTACCACTGCAGTCTTTTTTCTTTTATATTTGGTATTCTAAAACTATTGTTATTCTTCAATGATAAAACTTGAAAATTTCAGATGCTGAACATGAAACCTGTAAAAGCAAAGAAAATAAAATGGAAGTATGATCCAAGCCTAAAGCAGAATCAAATTTTTGAAGGTGAACTTGGGTGTACGAAGAAGGGCAAAAGCGGAAAACCTGAAGGCTCAAATAATAATCAAAGCAATGATTCTGAGAAATTATCAAAGGTATGTTCCAAGTATCATTAGTGTGCTGCGTGGCAGTTGCAGTATTATGTTTTTGCAACATTGCACTAAAAACATTTGATTTCTGGTATTTTTATTGGTTAAAAAGTCGTTAGTTTTACGAAGAATTTGTTGTAAATAGAAAAAGCTGATTGTGGTTAGTGAACTGCAAAATCAATAAGTAGAGGTTTCTTACATACATACATAGTGTTACGGATTTTCTCTTTAGAAAACTAGTGTTTGTGGGTTCTAGAACTATAGAATGAGCTGACAACACACTTGAAGTTATAATTGCACTTTATTGTATTTAATTTAAATAGATGAAACAATTGACTCACTAAAATAGCAGATAATCAACTCTACTACAGGCAATAATTCAATCATCTAACAAGTATTCAAATGACCTATATAAAGATTAATAACTTATAACAGAGTTCTCTAATATTTACAGCTGATTAACACAGTATATGCAACACTATCACTGTCTGTATCTTATACCAGGACTCTGCATCACAGTTCGCGTATCACGTATCTTTACCACCATTTCGTATCATCGTCCTGAATCTTGTATCTTCATACAACTGTCACGACAATAATAAATTATTATCACTACACTATGCTAGATAACTATTACGATACTGTTACTATACTAATCACTATAACTGTCACTCTACAATTATCACTATAACTTTCACTATAGAATTATCACAATTACCACTTGGAGCTGCCAGGCTTTGGGTACAGCTGACACTCTTTTCCTTCACCACTGAACGTCTTGCTTATCACTGACAGGACTGACTGACTGACTGACTGCTCTAGGCGAGCGATCCCTCTATATATACCCCAACGTTATTATCCCATAACAATCCAGAAGGATGGAGCCTTCTGCCATATCATCCACACAATACACAAACCAGAAGTAGCCAGTACTTTCTAGAAGCCCCTAGAGTTGTAAGGGAGGCTCAGTTCCAGAGACAATAGGGACCTGTCAATCATCAGCCAGGACCCTGCATCCCCATTCCAGCTCTGCAGGACCCGGCTCACATCTCTCTCCCTCTATTTGTTTCCATCTCTGTTCCTCCTTCATACCACTCACGAACATGTGTGAATTTCATAACAATAGCATAGCCTTGTATCATTACCTTATCAGAAGGGGATCAGAAGTTGGCTGGAAAATCAACTTACCCGATCTCTGGTGGCAAAAGTTCACATCTTCTCCATGGACGCGCCATTGCCCGAGCTTATGTCAAATATTTTTTAATACAAATCAACTCAAATTGAGATTATTTGTACATTTTAATTGAGGTGCTCAGCCTCTAGTTATCTGATCTACACACCACATCTTCTAACAAGGAAGCATTAGCGTTCGAACTTCTGGTCCCCTATAGCATAGCCTACTAGAAATCCTTCAAGGCCTGAACCATTTGTATATAATTATATGTAAGAAGTTTATATAATAATATAAATAATAAGCATAGCATCAGCTGATGGGAAGCTTACGCATCTGGATGATTTTTCATGAGTGGCCATGAACCACTTCTAGTAGGTTATGCTTCTATTGGACCAAAACATAGTGGAGCAGCAAAGTTAGAGTATATCAGAGAAGGAAGCAGAGTATTGAATATAATGTATTCCAATATGTCAGAACATATTGGAGCGGCGATGGTAGGTTAGAAGGTTAGACGGATGCGGCGACATTATGATGCATGCATGCATTTTCAACTCTCTCAGCTACCTTCATGGTTAAATGGTAGAGTGAACATTACTGTCCAAACTTCGCCACGTCAACTAACAAAAAAGTCATTCTATTCTATTCTATCTTCTCTTATGCCTAGGTCACACTATTGCCAAGTTCCTTGCAAAATGTCTCGCCAAAAATGGCCAACATGGACAAAATATCCGTGTTGCCAAATTGTGTGAAATTTCATTTTTTTGCATGCAAGCCTATAACTGGATATATTCAATTTGAGAAAACAGTCGATGAAGAGTTGTCAATCTGAATATATTATTCATATGGGCTATGATGTGTCACTCTCCAGAACCACTTCTCTTTTGTAAACATTGGACCATATATTTACATATAGTGAGGTCCACATTATAATGGCAGTGTACTATTGACAATACTGTTGCTGTCCTTTTCTATCGTACAACAAAACAGATAGCACTATCTCTCTCTCGCTTTGCAATGTTGTCTATTTGCCAGAATTTATTTTATATTCACTTTTGACAGTGACTGTACAAAACTGACCAAACAATTCTCAGCCACCATTTTTTTCTTCATTCTATCAAAATACTTGAGTGCACAAGTCGTATAATTGATTTAAAATGTATTTTCGAAACAATGAAATAATTTTTAAACATTACCGTATGAGAAACACAAATTAAAATACCTGAAATTACATTTTAAAAGTTGATAACTAACCATCCTGGACTTCATCCGTGCTTCAGTTAGCCTGCCCGTATAGGTTAGACCTACTCGTACCGGTATAAATAATATTGAAAAGTTATTTCAGAATTAATCCATTGAAATTACTCATATTTAAATAGGATTTATATTTTTCTATTATTTTTAAAAGAAATTGGAATGGAATACCAACCAAATAGCTTAATTACTGTTGTTTTGAAATTCAGATTGTTGTATCACAGCTTTCTAAATTAGCCGCCATTTCAGGTTTGTATAAAAATGAAAATCTGATTTCAGGTATGAAAGCAAATTTTTGAATCAAATTATGAAATAATATACTTTCTTGATTAATTTCACATTAAATTAATTATTTTATCAAGGAAATAATTATTATTATTAGATTGAATTTAATGGGATGAATTGAGTAACAGCTGTGTACAGGCAGTGGCAAAATGGAGAGACTTGGCAACGTTTTTCTCCTATCTTTCTTCACTGCCATTATAACGTGGACCTCACTATAGGAGGGACGTGGAAGGGACTAAAGTCTGCATCACGTCTCTGCCCGACGTCCGTTCTGTGTGAATTGGGCCTAATGCGATGTCCGACGTAAATTATGACTCATTGATTATCATGTGAAATGTGACTTGAATTGATCGATCAATTCGACTTAATTTTTTAGCAATTATTTGAATGGCCAAAACTGCTTGGCCAGTGAAATAAATATTCTCAAATCATAAGTTTCTCCCATTGGGAATATTGCCGACCCACATCACTACTTGTAAGATCTCCTCACTTTCTACCTCTGATGGCTACCATACATGAATGATGAGTGCCAGTGTCATAGCATTTGTTTTAGTTCATTTTTATTGAGCGATTAAACATTGATGACTATGTTCTTTTTCAATTCGCAGGTGACAAAAATGATGAAAAAAATGAAGTATTTAAAAGAGGTATCTGAGATCGATCAGACATTACAGAAAATACCAGATGAAGTTAAACTGGAGGAGCTTCACAAAAGATTTGGTGTTCAAGTTTCTTGATGTTATTGGCTTTGATGATTTTAAGTTTTGATTGAATGAATTTTCTTTTAATTTCACTTGACATTAGGAAATATTTTTATCTTCCAACTTATTATGATTAGATGTATGATAATGATAAGAGTTTTTATGTGACATTGTTAAGAGGTATTCTACACCATCCAATATAAAATGTAAAATAATTTATAAATAATATAATTTTCTGATATCATTTGAATTTGTCTTGAATGTTGACTACTTTCCCTTGACTACTTAAATCTTGAAGATTTCCCTTTCAATTTATCCACCTTGATTGAGAATGCATTCAATTTGTGATAAACATTGATGTAGGTAGCCTACTGTACTCGAAAATGCATTTCGTAAGTTAAACACGTATTCTTTAAGCCGCAATTCTATGAAGATGACAAAATTGAAGAAGTGTGATATTTGAAATTTATCACAATTTATCAGATGCTATGGTATAAGAATAGGATTATTTTTATTTCATATTCAAAGTATCTCGAATGCAAGCTAGCCTAAAGTTATCTCATTGATGAAAGAGGATACATTTTTCATAAAAATAAATAAAATGCTGTGAATCACCCCGAAGACTTCTGCTACTGCTCTCATCGAATTTCCATCTAGCTGTTAACGCTATTGTCAATATTTGCAGTAGCAGAAGTCTTCGGGGTGATTTACAGCATTTAATTTGGATTCTCGTTTAGAAGTAATTATTAATTATAAATATGTTGGTAAGCCTCAACAGAGAACAAACTATGCTTCCCTGCTCTTTTTGAAAGGGAGAGAACATAATATATATGGGCCTTTAATTCACAAGAAGCTTCCTATCAATTTGAAAAGTAATAATCATGAGATCTTTTGGGGAGGAGATGGACATCAGTACGGTTTGTTAATAGGTTTGAAGACCTATCTATTGTCCACAGGATGCCAACCGCTAAAGGATCCACTTCCATCGTGGCCAAATTCAGTTCCAGATTGAAGAAAACAGAATGGATCACCGCGGCACGCAAAAAGAAAGGCATCAAATCAACCGATGTATGCGACAAGCTGCCCTTATCAAACGTATATGTGAATGAACACCTCTCTCCCTACTACAAAGGACTACTTGGCAAAGCTAAGAATTTAAAAAAGGACAAAAAACTAACATTTGTCTGGGTCCGTGATTGCAAAGTTTTTGTTAAAAAATCTGAAAACTCTCGCACTCGGAGAATTATGAGCGATGATGATTTAGTAGAATATAATCAGTATTTAATTATACAAATGTCCAATATTTCCTAAAAATATTCAAAATTGCGCAGTAGGCTGGTTATAATGGGTTTTTCTTTTAGTGAACTTAAAAGTTTTGTTTTGTTTTTTTTTAATTTAACTCTTTTTCTCTTCTTTTTTTTAAATCTCATTTCTGTTATTGTATTATAACCTTCCTTATTTCATTAACGTTACTGATGAATGATGAATATGGCTTTGATGGGGTGATTGATTTGGAATGTTTCGATACGATTGAGAGCGATGATATTTTAAATTTTGATCCTAACTCTCATTTAGATGAAGTAATAGATAATGTTGTCTCTTTTAATATTATACACATGAATATACGTAGCTTAAGAAAAAACTTTGATGAATTTGTTTATACTCTTCAAAACTGTAAAATAAAATACGATGTAATAGTTCTAACTGAAACTTGGATGACTGAAGATAATATTTTTGACTATAGCATAGATGGATATACAGTTATAGATAAGCCAGGCCAACTAAATAAAAGTAACGGTTTGTGCATTTTTGTGAAGGAATCGATTGATGTACATTATCTTGACTGTGAAAATTCGGAAGCAGATATAATCATGATTAGATTAGAAGCTTTCAGCTGTCCTTTTACTCTTATTGCAGTCTACAGATCTCCTTCTTCTAATATTGAAGCATTTCTGAATGAGTTGGACACAAGTATGTCTAATGTTCAAAAAAATGAAAATATAATCATGATCGGAGATCTGAACATTGACATTCTGCGGAATAATAATTTATCAAATGAATATAGTAGCCTATTACAAATGTATGGTCTGAGATCTCTTGTTAATAAACCTACTCGCATTTCATGTAATACAAAATCATGTATTGATCATATATTCTGGAAAAATGTGAATTTTAAGGAAAGTCATGTTCTTAGCTCCATACAAAAAACATACATCACTGATCATTTCTGTACAACTTTTCACATAACAAAATCTATCACAAATACAAAAGAAATTAGAGAGATATTTACTAAAAAAATTAATTATACAAAATTGATTGACTATTTAAAACAAGAGAATTGGCAAAATGAAACTAACTTGTATGATGAAAATTTAAATTTAGATGAAAAAATTAGTAATTTCTATGACAAATTAATATTCTACATAGAACTAACCACTGAACAGATAAAAATTAAAAATAGAAATAGACCACTAAAAAATGGATAACTCCAGGGCTGATAAAATCAATCAGAGAACGTGACAAAATGCACAAAAAAATGAACAGTCAACCGTTTAATATGGAGCTACAAAATAGGTATAAGACTTACAGAAATATTTTGAATAAACTTATTAAAAAAACAAAATTTGATTATTACAGGACTAAAATATCAAATTACAAAGGTAATAGTAAGAAAACTTGGAACTGCATACAGGAAATTTTAGACATACAACGTACACATAAACCACCCGAAATCGACCCAGACATTATGAATAAATATTTTTCAGAAGTAGGAAGAAACTAAGCAGAGAAAATCCTCAACAGGTCCACACGAAATCCAGTTAACTTACAGTATCCACCTTGTGCAGCGGCTGACACTCCAAAATCATTTTTTATGCATCCAACAAGTTATGAAGAGGTACTAATAATGATTAAAAGCTTAAAAAGTAACTCCTCTCCGGGAGTGGATGGAGTAGGCAACATATGTTTGAAAAATATAGCAGAGTTCATAGCCAAACCATTGTCAATTTTATTTAATAAATGTTTCGAGTTAGGCCATTTTCCTTCACATTTTAAAATAGCTAAAATAATTCCTCTCCATAAATCAGGTGACAAAAAAGCTCCCGAGAACTACCGTCCTATCAGCCTTATAAGCAACCTGTCTAAAATATTTGAAAAGATAATAAAAAAACGAATGGTCGAATATCTTGAAAAGTACAAATTTATTGCTGTAAATCAATTCGGGTTTCAGGAGGGTAAATCCACCGAAGATGCAATGACTGAGTTGGTTAGAATTGTAACGGAAAACTTTAAAAACAGTAGAAAAACTCTGGCTGTGTTCTTGGACCTGGCAAAGGCCTATGATACCATTCCTCATAAAGTCCTTCTACGTAAGCTAGAGAGAATAGGTATCCGGGGAACGGTGTTAAATTTATTTAAAAGTTACCTGCATGAAAGAATACAAATCCTTGACACCAGTAAACTGACATTGACCGACTACGGTCTTCCACAGGGTACAGTGCTCTCCCCGTTATTATTTTTGGTATATATCAATGATCTATTGAAAATTGACATCAATGGATGCCATTCCATCTCCTTTGCAGATGACACGGCCTTAATTTTTACTGGGTCAAATTGGCGGGAGGTTAAGTGTTTAGCCGAGGCTGGTCTGGCTAGGGTTAAATCTTGGCTGGATCACCACACGCTGACACTTAACATAAAAAAAGTGTGTACATGCTTTTCTCTCCATCAGAAAGGTCTATCCCTACAGAGCTATTTCAAGATGGTGTAAAAACTCACTCAGACTCCTGTACATATTATAATCATTATGTAGAGTTAGAAGGGTTACAGGAGAGGGATGAAAACTGTGTATGTCAGGCATTGATAAGAGTGAGGGAGACAAAATATCTGGGAGTCATGTTAGATTCACAACTCAAATGGAACGCTCACATTGATAATATATGTAAAAAAATGAAACATATTATACATCAATTTTACAGGTTAAACGGGTTAGGTGATTTAAATATATTACTATTAATTTACTTTGCTTACGCCCAGTCAGTATTACAGTATGGCATTAGGGTATGGGGTGGGGCATTGGACGTACATTTTAACAAAATCTCCTTAATTCAAAAACACTTAATTAAAGCAGCACTTGGTCGACCCAGACGTTACCCTACAAATCTCCTTTTTACAGAATTCCCAGTTTTAACAGTTAGGCAACTATTTGTGAAAAACATAATATTATACATAATTAAAAACAGAAATCTATTTACACCTCAATCTCGAACCTACAATTTTCGAATGCAAGATAATTATCAAATTAACAGAACTGACATGACTGTATGCCGAAGACAATTTCCTTACATCTGCAATAGACTCATCAACCTGCTACCAGAAAACTTAATAGCAAATAGAACAACAAAAGCAAATCCTAAAAAAAATAGCAGAGTGGATAAAATCAATAAACACTTCTCAATTCTTACAAACATAATATAATATTAAATATCACCATCATATCATTTCACTAACTACAGTTCATCAATAATTGTATCAATTCTCAATTATATTTCAGATATATTCCTTCCAACACAATATATATCAACATTGACTTATAACAGCAACCAATCATAAAATTTAATATAGCAGTAACTTACTCCATTATTTGTATTACACTTCAACTTTTCTCATATTATCAGTATTCTGTACATTTTTATTGTCATACATATTATTTGTATTAATTTTTCTTCTCTTTCACTTGTGTATTGTACTTTTTATGAATTTTTTTGGTACTCGCTGCCAGCACTCAAACCCTTGGTTTTGCAGGCAGCGCCTATTATGTTATTTTGTGTAACAAAGTTTTTATTTATATGAATACTTTGATTGTCTATCTTGCTTAACTTTGTTTTGACATTTATCATTGTTTTGTATTATATTTGAAATGGCAAATAAAATTTGATTTGATTTGAAAAAAAAGGTTAGTCATAATACCATACATGAGCATGATTGTAGGGAGGTTCCCTTTTCTATTGATTTCTTCTGCTCGTTCGTTATAATTTTTAGCAATTCCTATACTTTGTTGACAGTCTCTAGGAAGTCAGAGCAAATAAATTCTTAATAATGTGAATTAATTTGGGACTTGGACAAAATATCCATGTTGCAAAATTGCAACTTCATCTTCTTATGCAAGCAATAATATTATGACTGAATAGGCTACATTCAATGAGACAACTCTGCATCGTCAAATTGATTATAACAATAATTATTATCCAATTATAATTATTATGATAGACGTACGGTATAAGTTAATTTTATGGACTAAATTATTATCAATCGTGTAGGCCCATTCCGTATCTCAAGCGTGCTTACATACAAATAAAATTTTCTTGCTTAATTTTTCTTCTCGTCAGCTGAATGATCCCATACATGCATTCGGTCACATACTTCCATTACGGTATCGACAGACGACAAAAATTCCAGCTGTTTTTCCAAGGTCGTATTTATCCTTTTAATGTCCTTCAGCGAGTTATCTCGGGGTTGAGACCTAGTACAATCGAATTCTCATATCATAAACCTACTATGTTCCAAATTTCGTAAGAATCGTTAGAGCCATTTTCAAGATCCGGTCACATACAGATATATAATTATATAAACATAAAAACATATAAACAGAAATTGCTCATTTAATAGTATAGGATATTCACATCAGTAATAATTGAAGAACTATATTTCTGGGTGTATTAACTTACTGGTTAAACGTAAAAAGGTACCTAAATGTTTTTTCGTTGTTGGTTATTCATCTTGCTTCACTACTATTATTATTAGGTACTATCGTATTTTATATGACTTTAAAGTGAAAAAACACTCACATTCTTTGGTGTGGCGATACGAACGTTTCGTACTGGTATTGCACATTATGTGCAATAGAATGTGAGTGTTTTTTACTTTTCAGTCATATAAAATACGATAGTAAAATGTTTTTTACTTATTCTCCACATTTATGTAATTGTAATTTTTTAAAAAATGAAGCTTTGAATATTCTAATATGTCAGTCATAGTTTTGCTTTGAAAGTGAAATTTGGTTTTTGGAAATTCGCAATTTCTCTGCATGAATGTAACATTGATTAGGGGTGGAGCCGTGAAGGGTTGAAATAATAATGGACTCGTCTGTCTCCCCTAGTGATTGATTATTGGTATGGCATGGGGTGGTATTTGGGTGTGGCAGAAACTAAGTAGCTCCCTCACCGAAGTCAGCGCCACTGTTTTATTGGATTAAGTCATTTAAAAAAGTCATTCACCTTGTGAATTTAAGATTCAGTTTCATGTTGTTAAAATTGTGAAGATATTTTTTTCAATACTCTCCCACTTAAAACTACATGAAAAATCTTGACTAACATTCTTTTTGTTTAAGCTCAGTTCTCTGAAAGAGTATTTCGTATTGTTGCACATCTCCCGCCTGTCACTATTGATTAGGAGCTTACACTGCTGCCAACATTTCATTTTTGTAACATGACTGAAAACATGGATTTTCTCAATAAAAATTCATTAAAAAATGCTTTTTATGTTTCTTCATGATTTTGAATAATAATTGTTATCATTTTATAAAAGAAATATGGATTTAAACATATTATTCTGGTCTAAAAAGAATAAATTTATTATTGGGCTGGTTTCCTACCTGCGTTTCCTGCAAGCATGAGGGAAGACCCGTACAGAACAAAAGAAATGACCAATGATGAAGCCCGAGCCCGGATCTGAGCTCGCAGTGCCCAGATTCTAAGGAAATGGCTGATGGGTGACTGTTTGATCGTTCAATGGTTGCCCTTTTTGGCTTTGTTTAAAAGTTATCTCCTACTGAGCTAATGTTGAACAGTTTCTGTAAGCTCTAATCGTTATATCTTTGATTTTTAAAATCAGTAAGAAGCAAATTCTCGTCTAATTATAAATTATCTTTAAAAAACTCGGGATGAAACATACCCACGCGTTGAGACGCTTGCATTTCAATACAGTTGATGGCATTTTTCAGCCTATCATTGTTCATTCTTCTAAGGATGGAATTGCAAAGGATGGGAATCTATCATGCACTTCCACATATGGCATCCAATGTAATCATCATACCCTTATGTTTTTCTTTGAAAAACCTCTGTCAAAAAAGCCTGTAAAACTTAAAAAAAAAGAAATATCCTAATGATTCATTTCAATTTTTTTTGTTCAATAATTTTATTCATGTCATGGTTTAACTCACAAACTTAATTAGTTTCATATATCCCGGCTCGAGTCAATTCCTGTATTGATATAGCTTAATATAACAGAATTTCTTGCCTTATGATTTTTTTACGGTAGTCATGTAGGCCTATATTAGCCAGTAGCAAAAAACATATTGAAAGTAACTTGGTCGTGGATGGCTTCAGTTGTCATCTCAATTTATAGTTGGCGTCAAGTCTAAGCTTATTCAACCTTTATTAAGAATATGTATACTGTACTCTACTTTATTAATAATACTGAGGGTGATGCCCATATAAGCTCTTGGGTTTGTGCGTTGGTAATGAGTGAGAGGAATGATGTGAGAGATGACTACTTTTTAAGTTGTCGGGACCGACTGATTATCGTCTCCTCTGAAAGACGGGGTTGCCGTATCTATGTGATTGCTGTAGTAAAAAACTTTTTCCCCGGTCGAGACTCGAACTCTGGTTTTCTTGATTATTAGACCGGCGCGTTATCAGTTACTCCAACGAGCCACCCAATAATACTTTAATAATTCTCACTGCTCTTAACTCCATCATAATTTTTAAATGTTTTATTCAATTATATTTTTTCATAATTAAAACATCAATTTGACTAACTTAGTTGACTGTAAACTACGCTCTCTAAACGCTTCTCTTCAATCAATCGTATCATTCATTTTCAGCTGATGGTCAGCCAAGGAATAATCCATCAAAGTCATAATGGACTATTCTCCCTTCTACCTCTAGGACTCAGATCAGTTGAAAAGCTTATCAAGATTGTTGATAGTCACATGAGGAAACTGGGAGCTCAGAAAATTATGGTTCCATCTTTGACTGACGGCAGCTTATGGAAAAAGACTGGTGAGCAATGTATTAATCTCATAACTATGCGCACTCAAAATACCTGAGATCGGCCGCTCTTACATTTGACCGATTGTCGGCTCATTAAAATTGACCGTAACTCAGAATTGTCCTCTGATGGCTGAAGAAACAGCTGTTGATAAAAATTAGCGAACCGGAGGTCAATTTTGAGTGTCGGCCGACAATCGGTAAGTGGAATGGAAACGGCCTTGGAGTGAATTGTTGAATGATTACGAGGTTTATTCTTAGCTTGATTTCTCTAATTTCCTTCAATATTGTTGAACTGTTGAGATTTAATTCCTTCTTATGGCATGTCTACATGTATTCTTATTTATGATGATACTAGCAAGTTATTTGATAAAAATAAAACCGACCTGGAAGTTTTACATATTTTTTTAATAATCGCAATTATGTTTAAATGGATAAATAATGTTTTTTTATCTTTAAGAGGCAGTTAATTCAAAGTCGATCAAATTTATTCAAATTTGATATCTACGACAACTACAATAATTGTATAGCCTAATAATAGCAATATGGAAAGTTGTTATATTTGATTGAAACTATGAATGCAAAGGAAGTTGACTGCTATTCTGTTATTATTTTGATTGAAAATCCAAAACATGACTGTCGTTGTTTTTTTCAAATTACAGAAACCTTGATTCGTATGTTATTGTCGAGAGGTTTTTGACGCTAATCAAGGCTTGGGTAATGTAATTTATAAACTAATAACTAGTATTATGCTTGTTATGTTTAATATAAATATTTTCTTGTCATCTTCTGTAGGTTTGAAGATAAATAATCAAATCATGTGTTAATTTTACAGGTAGACTGGATACTGCGGGACAAGAAATATTCAAAGTATTGGATCGACACAAGAAAATGTTCGTTTTAGCACCGGTAATTATTATTTATATTTTCAGTCTGACTTTGAACTGTACAAGTCTTGATAAAATTAATTTTATTCATGATTGATGGCAGCTATTCAAGATGCTCTCACACTTCTCTGCACCTCCATGCGAACGGCTCGCAACTTGCATCGTGCATTTCTCTTTCTCATCGTTCATCTTGAACAGCTGACAGAATCTCATAGTACTATCAAATTTCTGATGGGTCTTGGTAAAGCTTTGCCGTAGTTGAAAAAAATATCTTAGAATGAAATAAAAAATTTTCTTTGAATAGAACATTTTTTAGGTAGCCCAACTACACCATCCGGGATGGACGATCTCATTCTATCTTTATCGAAGTTAATTCTATTCCTTCTAAAACAATACAATCATATTTTTATATCTTTCATTTTTAGTAGAACAAACTCTAGTATTAGAATAATGTACTTGAAGTACCATACTTTAGTATTTAAATCATATTTAAATCGGTGTTCTACTCATGTAATAGGTGTAGAACTTGCAATGAATATGAAATGTAAATGTACAGTTTTCGAACTCAGAATTATCCTTATCAATAAATAATCATGTTCTTTCTATTATTTTCCAGTTATTATTGATCTGTTTTAATATTTCATGTCTCAACTGTTACTAAAAGAAATGTCCTATTTATTAGTAGTATGATGTTGAGTATATTTATCGTTTTACTTTCAGACACATGAGGAGTCACTGGCTAATATCCTAGCCACAGTTCCTGTCATATCACATCGCAATTTGCCGCTTCGACTCTATCAGATTACAAATAAGTATAGAGATGAGATGAGACCCAGGTACGGATTGATACGTAGTAAAGAATTCATGATGAAAGATTTATATTCATTCGATGCCACAATTGAAATGGCACAAAAGACTTACGATCATGTATGTGAGATTTATGGACAGCTTCTTGATCATATTGGAATTAGTTATTCAAGAGGCAGGTAAATTCAATTATGCCTTTTCTGTTTTTATTTTGTTTATTCCACGAATTTTAATAGTGAGTTTCCAAAAAGTACTTGAAACCTTTGGGAATGACTTGAGAATAAGCATTTTTATCAGTCATTAAGCATTATACAAACATGCAATAGGCTTCGTCAAGATAAAAAACAATTAATTTAGGTAACTGACATTGACTGAGCCCTGTATGTTTACATGTTCTGTTGTATCAGCCACATGTTGATATTATAGTACGTGGAAATATGCAGGTGCTTATTACGGTGTGCAGCGTCATTAGTCTTCAGCTAGCGTCCAGATTCTCTTAGTAGTTGCCTAGTACTCATGATACCTACAAACTTAACAATCTTTAAATTGAGTTACCATGCTTTTATGTATCATAACTTATAAATTGATAAAAACAAAATGAAAACTTGCAGTACCCTTTATTATTTAAAATAATATTTTAACTGTACTATAGTGTACATAATATATAACTAAAAGTATATAATATAGTACTAAAATATAGTATTTAAATAATAAAGGGTACTACAAGTTTTTATATTGTTTTTATTAATTTGTAAGAAAAGTAGCCCATTCAAGTGGGATTTTTTAAATAACTTATTTAACAAGACGATTCACTGTAGATGAAATATTGCAAGTAAATTGGTCGTGAGTACTGTAATTGAACATCATATTCGAATTTGTTGTTATTGAAATCATTTGACTTATTCTAGGTGTTGATTTGAATTACTATACTAATTGAATTAGAGAATCATTATCATAGTAAAAATATAGCATTATAGTTGTCTACCATTAATTTTGAAGCTATAGCTAATTACTGTTAATAGCGAGTAATTTTATTTATATTTAGCTATTTTAACCTTCCGGAAGTCGCGCCCTACTCAATCACACAAGCAGTCGCGTGTTGTATTTTACAACATTTTATTTTTGTGTTATGTTCTCTGTTTACTGTCAAAACATATTAATTAATTTTATAATTAATATTTCCATCTCATTAAATTATTTTACGCCTATGAGCATTTGCATGATTATCTTTATCCTATATACAATATAAATTTAGCCAATTACCTTAGACCAATAAGGTACACCAAGCATAGCCTAAAATTCTGTGTTAGCCTACAATTCTCTTTCCCTATCATATACACCACTGTCGCGACTAAATGGCACCTAAAGACTGAACCATTGCTCGGTTGATACTGCAACTCAGTGGAGTGATGGGGAGAAAGTTTCGGAATGCGTAGGTGACTCATTCACTGACATCACTCCATTCAATAGTTTTGTGCAGCAAGAGAACTGACACTTGTAATTTTTACAACAGCGCGACTGCCGGAAGGTTAATCAAATAAGTGAATTATGAAATTACCTCTCAACAATATTGTCAATCATTGATTTACTTGGTCAAATTTACTTTCAATCTTATTTATTAATCAAATGTAGGCCTACAAGTACATTGAATATTGTCACATTAAACATAAAATTAAAAGAACAAACCAACACACAAATACAGTTAATGTCGAAATCGCATAAATTACTCCTGAACAAATTCCTGAATGTAGTATAAAGACATACATTCTCACCAGATAGTCCTTCAGATGAGCTTCAAAAGATCTTATATTTTCTTTAGACTTTTCAAATTACTGGACAGCATGATAAAGTATCTATCACCCATTTATAAGTTGTCCTCTTTTTAAAGATGTCCAAGTTATGACTTTAAAAAACTCTTCCTGATCGAGTGTTATGACAGTGTGATTTACTATTTCTTAGTTCAAAATCAGTAGATTTTCTATAATACATCATAACATCATTAATTAATGCTTGTAATTTCAATAAATTGTATTTCCTTTGTAAGCAAATTAGTTGATTGTCGTAGACTAATCGAATAATAAGTAGGCTATGCTTAATCATGTTGACATCGGACGTGGCAGTGAAGACGTAATTGAAAATCAGCAACTAGCTAGTCCTGTATGTTTAAACGTACTGTGATATCAGCCGCAACGTTGATATCATAGTATGTTGAAATATGCAGGTACATTTATCTCAGTGAGCCATCTCAACGACGACTGAGCCCTGTATGATTTACATGTACTGTAATATCAGCCACATTGATATTTTAGTACGTGAAAATATGCAGGTGCATATCACAGTGTGCTGCGTCATCAGTCTTCAGCCACCTTTTACAAAATAAGAATTAGAAAACTCATGTAGAATATTATTGTATTATTAGCTGTAAGAAATCTGCCTTGCTCAAATTATTTATTTGTTCTTGTATAGTAGTCTTATTATTTACTTGTTAGCCTATAGTGAGGTCAACGTTATAACGGTAGTGAAAAAAGATAGAACAACGTTGCCGATCTTCTGTCTTGTCAATGCCTTCTACATACGGTAGCTGATACAGGTTTCTTGAAGTAATATTAACTGTTCTTTCTTGTTAAAAAAAAACAATTATTTTTTATTAAGCAAGAAATTATATTTTTCAATAATTTCATAATTAATATAAAATATTTTGTTAATCAGTAATTCTACATTGTTAAAAGACGTTCTGGCAACAGAGCAAAGCGAGAAAGAGATAGCGCTATCCGCTTTGTAGAATAATAGACAAGGATAGCAATACAATTGCTAATCAAACACTGCCATTATAACGTGGACCTCACTATACACAGGGCACTTTTATCCAAAATCTAAACGAAATTGTCTAAAAGCTACTTATCCCTACTATTGAAAAATTAATTTTCAATTCGATTTTGTAAAAATTATAATTCAAAATGAGATCTGAATATTTTGCTTATAATTCGAATAAAGCAATGTGGAATTGAAATGAATGAGCGGCCTGTATCTTTCGAAGAAGCACCAAACATGCTATCATAGATTTTCAAATATTTGAATTCTATCGTTATTGGTAATTAAATGGTTATTTATAAGATTAGCCTAAGTTACATTATTTTCTTCATATAATTTTTCAAATTCCTTTTATATTACATAGAAGATGGGATCTCATACTGAACTACTCTTATCACTCATTAAATATTATATAAGTTATTTGAGTTACCTATTTGACTTTTACTAAATATAGGCCTCTGTAATCAGTCTGATCACGTTCTATTTATGATTATTACGGAAATCAAATTTATAGTATACATCATACCATGTTTTGTAACTTGTAATTTTTACATCATGTCACTTAATTTAAAATTATAATTGCATTGTAATTTTGTAGGCCGCGCCGCCATAAAGCCAGTTGACAGACACGTGACGTACCCGACACCACACACCCACCACACACATTCTTGATAATATTCAGACATTATATATTATCTTTGATAATACTGGTCCATTCCATCCATGCTGGTGTGGTAGATTGATGGTAGATGTGAATTATTATGCCTATTCACAAGCTGATATGCTTTAATTTTAGAAGAATCATGTGCCGGGATAAGTCCGTGTACCTTTGAGTTTTGTCGGTGAATGTGGGGTAGTAGCCTAATTTGAGACACTTGATAGTAGCGCAAAGAAAGGACATTTTTGAATATTGTATTTTGCATGAGCCTATCTGCAGCTACCGGCAATTGCTGTAAATTACATTAGATAACTCATTCATGTAAACATGCGTTGCAGTCTCTGACAAGTGGCGTCAAATGTGGCGGTTAATGCACTTTTAAGTAGTTTTAATCACATTCAATTTATTGATTAATGCTTGCTTATTAAAATAGTGACGAATTTATGTTTCAAAACAAGATGACTAGTAGCGTAATACCATTCTGTTAGTGATTTCTAATATACCATATTAATGTACTAATAACTGCTATGGATTCTTTTTTATAATCTCTACTCTGTTATATAATTACTATTCTGTTACACTATATATAGTACTATAACTACTACTCTATCAATTCTATTACTACTGAATGTAACATAATTATTAGTTATATTGATATTGATAAGACTTGGATGAGACCGGCTGGCAGTTATTTGGAGTTTGAGATTGGTAACTCCGAACCACCGTTGGCGAACATTTATCAGGCCAGCGGTGGTGGAGCTACCTCTCTCCGACTTTGAAATTCATCAGCAGCGCAACACTTCATCAACGTTTAATTTTTACATTAAGTTACTAATTTTAATTGATGATAGAGTAGAGCTCTAACAAAATGTCAGTAGAAACTGTCCATTACTGATAAGCTAATTCAACTTGATAAACAATTAATAGTTAAAAACAACTGATGTTTTTTAGTGTTGAAAATTTATTGTCATGCCAATTGATCAATAACGGACGATGTTATAATGAGGAATGATACTGTTGAATTGAAAATAACATAGGCTACATGATTATTTTTAGCAGATCAGTTATTGGATAAAATACAATAAGACTGCCTTCTTTGAAATGATGAATCTAGTTGTAGACTGATAGAGTGATTTCCACGTTATAATGACAGTGGAGAAAGATTGGAGAAGAACGTTGCCGAACCTCTGTCTTGTCAATGCCTTCTATAAATGGTAGCTGATACAGGTTTATTAATGTAATATTAACTGTTCATTCACGTTGAAAATAATCAATTATATTTTATTAAGCAAGAAATTACATTTTTCAATAAGTTCATAATGAATTTCCATAATTAAGGTGAAATATTTTCTTAATTATTAATTATACATTGTTAAAAAACGATCTGGCAACAGAGCAAAGCGAGAAAGAGATAGCGCTATCAGCTTTGTTGAATGATAGACAAGGATAGCAATATCATTGCTAATCAAACACTGCCATTATAACGTGGACTTCACTATTTATAGGCTCAAATATCCTGTAAGCTTACTGTAAAAAAAGCAACGTCTATGAACAAGCCGATCTTCTTACTGACTCACCTGACAGGATATGTAAAATTAAGCTACAATATTTTTAATTTCATAAATTTATGAAATTGTAATTGTAATTCAATTTGTTTGTTAACATGGTAATTTGTAGAACTAATTCAAGAATATTTTTCTGTTTGGCACGCCACATGCAGGAACGTTTGGTATGGCGCATCTAAACTATTTTTTAAAATTGATCAAAATTACTTTTATGTTTTTCTGTAAGTTGATTTTCATGAATGCACAAAGGAAATTATAATTCATGATTTATTCACGGCCAATACTTACAAGTTCACAATGTAAATTGAATCAATTTATTTGGTTTGTTGGTGTCAAAGATGATTAGGCAAAGGGTTCCTATTATCAGTTTGAACAATTTTCAAATGACAAACTGCAATATTATTTTGCTTACCCTGTTGGAGAAAAAAATCTGAGAGTAGATAGATATCACTGGTCCTACAATATTTGTTGAAAAAACTATAAGGACAAAGCACACAGGAAGCGCGCCGCCTCTCGCAAATCTTAATACGCATTAAGGTAGGTGTAGCGCTCTTCCGGTGTGCGTATTCTTAGATGCTAAGTATTCAACTTTAATAATTTCCAAGTTGCCAAGTAAGATGATTATCTAAGATTGTGCTAAGATTCTTTTTTTTAAGGAGCTAAGTAGTATTCAACCGGGCTATTTTCAATTATTTCGAGTCGCGCTGCGTCTCCTGTGTGCTTTGAGCTTGAATCGTTTAAACAGATAGTCAAGTCAATCCGCAAATAACCTATACTCAAAGTAAGAATAATGAATCGTTATATTCTGAACAATTCATTTATATATATTGCTGGTATCTGTAGTAAGCATAATTGGTATTTGTAACATCTCATTGATTTATCCAATTTGTTGAAAGCTGGCTGGCTTCATTATTTGAAAATATAAGTAGATGTAAAAACGTCATATTGAATATTTACCATTTTTTTATTTATTTACAATGCAAATGACACAACTAATTAAAATATAATTGAAAAATAATTCAATGAAATTCAATTTAATGAATTCTATTGATGTAAAATTTATCACACACTACTGATCAATCGAGTGTGACTTAGGTCCGGTTGCTCAAAAGCCTGTTGAATCATTTAATCATGATCAAATGACATGAGAATCACAGAGGAAGCTTTTTTCAAACTTCTCTTATAGCTCCTCGTGGCATTTGATTACAGTAACTATAGGTTTTTTTAATAGGATTTTTTCAACTGAGCCCACCTATTATTTTCTTGGTAAATGGTTTTGATTTCCTTCTACAATAATTTAATTTTCACAATAAGAGGAATAATGATGTGTGCCTTTTTAGTGGCTGCTCCAAGTGGTATGATGGGAGGTGACCAGTCTCATGAATTGCACTATGTGGCAGACATTGGCGATGACACGCTGCTGACTTGCGAGGATTGTGATTACAGTTGGAACAGAGAAGTTGATCCACAACTTGATACTTGCAAGGCTTGCTCTTCTCCGCGACTCAAACAGACAAAGGGCATAGAGGTTAGATGATTTAAGACAGCTATTCATTAATTTCCACAAAAGTTGTTGAGAGCAATGATTTTTTGACTTGTCATTAGTTTAATTGAAATTTTATTGACATAATAATATATCATCCCGTAGCCACATGTTGACCCAGTCGCTGGCTCAGGTGCAATTCCTTACGAAGTCCAATGAATGCCAGCGCTGGCAAACCACCCATCCACACCTGGCGCTGGTCGACATTGGCCTTCATTGGGCCAACATGTAGATGTGGCATAAGTATTTGATAGTTAATTTACAGTGAAGCTGGAATTAGATTATGGTTATATACTGTGATTCACGTTAAAAGTGAGTGAAATTATAGGATGGCTTAGATTCCAATTCTTTGTTTCCACCGCCTTCTGTAATAGATATCTGATTCAAGAGACCCCGGTATATCTGATACAATATCAATTGTCTTATTTAAACAATCCAGTTCATAAATTTGTATAATCCTTACATTTGATCTGATACGAACATTTTAGAATATATGAAGATAATATTACTGGGCTGAGAAAAATTCCCATATAGATACTCTAAATAATCGTTGAATGCATCTATTGAAATGTCAAGTGAATGTGCATTTATTAGTTTGTAGGTCTGAAAATATTGATGGCTGATACATTTTTCAATCTGAAGTTATTGATTATTTGAGGTATCTCCATTCGTAAAGGCAAAGGCTCAAACTCAGATAAAAACTAACACTTTAATTTGAAATCTCAATATAGGTTAAACACTTATCAGAGGTATAGGATAATTAATGCATTTTGTTGAGTAGTGAATTATTTGCTAGGTAGCCAATACATTTCTACTGGGAACGAAGTACTCGAAAGCGTTGTCTGCTCGTTACGTTGGAGCTGGCTCGCAGAAGCCAGTGGACCTGGTGATGGGCAGCTACGGCATTGGCATCACTCGCCTCCTCGCTGCCGCCCTCGAGGTCAACTCCTCCTCCTCGGCGGGACTGCGATGGCCTCTGCCGCTCGCCCCCTATACTGTGCTCATCATCACACCAAAGGTAATTGATGGCAAAGTGTCCTTTGAACATTTTTTCATTGCATAATTATACAGGTTGCGGCATCATGGTCTAGTCTTTGAAGATTTTTACATAGCATAGTTATACACGGTGCGGCATCATAGTTTCCTTCTTTAAAAACTTCATGAAACGCATCAGAAAACTTTCAATCTATTTTCAAATTGTGAGTATGTATTGATAAGTTTTTTTTCATGTAGATTTGAGGAGTATATCATGAAGGAGACGTTCCCCACTCTGAATACACTGAGAGTACTTATTTCTAGTATCTAATATCACCCTTTCCCTTTGAACAATGCAATGTTAATTTTGGCAGTTTCCACCTGTGTGTTGTTTTTTTTAGAGGATCTTTGGACGGTTCACATAG
The DNA here is from genome assembly GCF_014356525.2 of Nilaparvata lugens. Lineage (NCBI taxonomy): Eukaryota > Metazoa > Arthropoda > Insecta > Hemiptera > Delphacidae > Nilaparvata > Nilaparvata lugens. The sequence goes on from NC_052507.1 coordinate 28,644,951, forward strand.
ACACGGAATTTCAAAAAACCCAAGGAAAAAATAACTCTGGGGCAAATGAGGAGATTAAGCTAGCCATTGCCTCCAACATCCATTTTGTATATTATATCCATTCTGCCTTTTTTTATCAGGGTTACTCTTGAATAGAGAATGATAAAAAGTCCCTTTTTTAAATTGTTTACTGGAAGGGTACTTAGATTTTTCTTTCTTTCTATATCCATTTTGTATCGGATAAAAATAATTTGCGTGCTGATGCCTTGCAGATTGCAAATAGCTCACGTGATCCAATGGGCCGTGGAAATTTAGATCCTCTTTTTGTTGTACTATCAGTTTTTCTAAACGTAGTAACCCACGAAACAATTGTTTTCCGTTCTGTAACTCTGGATAACGGGGCTAATTAAACCGATTCCGAAAGGCAAGCAGTGCTGCAACCTCTGAACAAGCACTCGAGAGGTAGACTTCAACGACGAACGCATGCTGCTCGCTGTTCCAACGTATGATAGCAACTCAACTGTCCTAGAACAAAACTTTAAAACCATGCCTCTCGAAAGTGACTACTAGCTTTCAGCTATGTCATCAACAATAGAGTTTTGTCATTCATTGTATATAGATTGTCGTTATAACCCCTTTTTTTTTTGCTGAGGGTGATGCCAGTGGCGTATCCAAGGGGGGGATATGGGGATGTATCTCCCCCGAAATGGAACCTGAATTAAAATTAGCATCTAAAGGGATGAGAGAATAGCACTGCAATAGCAATGAGATTTTTCTTATAAAAAGTAGTGGTCTAGTGTGTAGAATAGAATAGAATGACTGCTTTTATTTTTGCGAAGGGACTAGATAGCAGGGGATAGAGAAACTACAGATATCACTTCAAAGTTAGTCAACTTTTTACCATCTTTATTATGAAGAAATTCAATATAGCTTGTTATAGCTTATAGTTGATTATAGTTTATTCAGTTCCATGCATATTCTTAAACAAAGCTCCAGCAGCTTCTAGAGAATACTCCGGTTACGATGAACGGACGTAGTTTTTACCGTGGAAAGGAGGGACACATCCCCCTAATATTTGAAAAAAAAATGTTTTATCCCCCCCCAAACCAATGTAAATTTGAAAAAAATTGTTAATTAAGTTTGAACTAAACCTATAAATTTGGTTGAAATAGTGCTTTAAATAGTGGAGCCAAAATTTAAACATTCTAGCTTGTTATCTAATAATGAGTAGGCCTTCTACAAAATCACTATTTTTAACAATTGAATGACTAATAAAATTCTACTCCATTTCATTCTATTTGTTATTTAATCACCCATTGGCCTATGAAATTTTCAAGGAAAAATCGAAATAATACGTGGTCTACTGATCACCAAAAAAAAAAAACTTGAATGGAATGTTTGTGTTTTCAAGTGAAAATAAGTGTGCGAGTAAAATCGCACCAAATTGAAGGTATATTTTCAAAACTTTCCGGGGGGGGGGGGCGGACCCCCCTTAGGTGGGGGGTATTTCATATCCCCCCCCTCCGGTGTCTCCCTCAAAGTTCAGGTGTTTTCTACTCCAATGTTTTGATCCCCCCCCCGAAATTTTTTTCTGGATACGCCACTGGGTGATGCCCACATGAGCTCTACACTAGTGCGTGGGTAATGAGGCGGATATGATGAGAGATGACTTCTATCCAATTTACAAGATAAGTGTTATTTGATTTGCTGTTGATCATTGTAAAGTGCAACAATTCTTGAGGTGTAATAATTGAATCAACATTTGTTTTTTGAAGAATTGTGATTATATTGATTTTCCTAGTATACAAATTTCCTTGAAACCAATGTTGAGTTTCAAATCCAAAATGAAGCTGAAATGATACTGAATCCGAAATTGTATGTAATACACAAAACTCGGTCATTTTCAAACTGAAAACTAAATGTTTTCAGACAAAAAGTTTTGCGAAGGGTGATGCTCACATAATGATGGTAGGGCGTTGTGAATGATGAATTTATCGTTTTTAGTGGGCTCAGAAAGTGAAATATTTTCACATGTTGATAAATTGTTGGATTTTGTTTAAAATAATAACTTGTAATGAGAGCATGTAATGAGAGAATGAATCTTGGATAATTATTGGTGAGGAGGCAATCTCCTACCGCTTAGAGTGGTTAGTAATAATTGAGGGATGTTATCTTCTTGATGCTTCAACAGTGGATCAATTATTTTACTTTGAAAATGCCATTTGAATAATGGTTTATAGATTTTGCTGAAGTAATATCAAATCAATTTATTTTCCACATTACATAAATTTGTAAAATCCATAAATAAAATGTATTAATTTAAATAGAAAGGGATGCATTATAAAATTAATGTTAGTATAAAGATGGCGTGGAATTCCCCCAAGAACACTGTACGTTTGTGAATGGGGGTGAGTTCTTTAATGAAAAATAGAGTAACATAGATCTTTATCTGTGCTATGTACTATCAACTTTATATTTTATACAACCTATATAAATTAATATAACTGCTGTTTATAGTTTCTTCAAAAAAAAAAAAAAAAAAAAAAAACGTTATCAGTAGTAGAGCAGAGTTGATTATAAATTTACAAATGGGAGAGCAAGGGAACCTAAGACCAGCAATGAAGCAAAAAAGTTTTATTTTAATTAAATTGAGCTTATATACTAAATGAAACGTGAATGGAGCAGTTCCTCAATTCCAATCCAGCCTATGCCAAAAAGCCACTCGACCAACCTACTTTTATAAACCACGTCGCTCCAACCCTCAGTCTCCTTGATGTCGTCCGGCAAATTCCTATAGATAATTTGAGATAAATTGATAATAACTATGGTCTTGGTATTTGTCGTTGATTACAGGATGGGAGCAAGGAATCGTTACAAACACAGGATGCAGGCAAGGAGCTCTACTTGAGATTGACCAGTATGCATCACTTGGAGAATGAAGTGTTGTGGGACAACCGAGATCACTTGTCAATCGGCCGAAGACTCAATGACGCCAAACTGACCGGTTATCCCGTTGTAGTTGTAATAGGTAAATTGTATGTGGGGCAGACGCCCAAATGCGAGGTTCATTGTGTTGATGATAACTCAGTACATGAGTTGGAGATAGGTGAATTACAGCAGTTTCTTAGTCAACAGAAATATTCATCTTCCAGCTGAGCGTAAATCTAATATAGTTGTAGCAAACCGAATGTAAATGTAATGTAAATAGAAATGTTTTTATCATATATAGTAGCAAATTACTTATAGAAATATTGTTAGTTTCAAACACAAAACGTTGTTACCATTAGGGTGGCCTATAAGTCAGTTGACACACTGTTCTGTTGTTATATTCATTGTTTATCGAATAACAATGAACACACTATCATGAACAAACATCAAACGTGAAAACCTCAAACTAAACTGTGCTAAAAAATCCTAAACAGCTGTGGTTTGAATTGTAACAACAGCTGACCTTGAAAATTGTTAGCGTCAACTGACTTTGGGCCATTCTTTATTATAGCAGGGCTACTCAACTTACGGTCCGCAAGCTGTATTCATATTATGGTCCACCTAAATGACAAGAGAAACAACGAATTTTAAAGTTTTCTCAAAATGTTGTATATGATATTTACCGGGTAGGTTGATTCTACCAAGTGTCATTGGAGAACTAGTATCGAATTGAGTAATTACTCTGTCAAGTATGCTGAGGTCTTAGGCAACTAAGCACAAGGGCTACTTTGATGAAATTTATAAAACCTGCTATCGAATGCCATTCTACAGCATCTTGCCCTCTGACAATTTCAAAAACTTGGACGTTTTTGCTTGTGTCATGCTCTCAGTGTTTTGCTAGAACTAGAGTTGTTTTTGTGACAGTACGCGCCGCAATGCCGTACCGGTACTCTAGGTTATGCCAGTAAATCACAATTTAGATAGGAGTAAAAGAAGTTGAACTGTCTCAGACAATAATAATCTTTCTACTCTGATGTAGCCAAGTAGGGATGGTCTTAGATTCTTTATAATATTCAGGACAAATTATTGAAAAATTTCAGTTTTTTTCTGTTGCTCCCAAATACCTTGAAAACACATTTTTTGAGGCTAAATTTATTCTGGGGCGGAACCCCCTTCTCTCCTCCGTAACATTGCCTACCAGAACCAATATTGCTACAAAAACAGCACTGGCTGAACCTATTCATTTATTGGGTCAAGAACGTTACACTATTAGAAAGAAAAATTGTGCCGTAGCCCAAAATATTATTTCTCTTCGGATTCTTCTCAAATTTAGTTTTTTAAATTGACCAAAGTGTCTTGCTCCCATAAAACGATTCAGGTTCATTCGTTGGAGGATTTTATAAATGTAACAGAGTAATCATCGGCCAGAAGATTATGGCATCATTAGGGTCTTACAGGCTTAAGCACGGCCACTACTTCAGCTTGGCTCCACAAATTTATTCAATTCACTGACACAGGCATTAATCATTCTATATTGGAATAATCCATTCCAATATAGAGGATTCTAATAATTGTTTTTTCTGTTATATCATCTGTACCATCAGCCATGTTTTCCTTCATGCCTTTGATAATCAGTTTGAGTTCTTTCATTGAGAAAGAGAGGTCAAGCTCCCCAGCCTCTCCTTGGCTTCTCCTCATCAGTTCCTTTTTCACCCTTGAAATTTTCCACTTTTTAAAAGTTTTGCTGCCACTTGTTCTGCTGTGACAGTAGAACAGATTTTTTGTTGTTGTGTTGGTCTTGTTGGGTCTCCACTTAGAAAATTCCTAGTAATAGCTGTTTTTCAACATAAATTGCACTGTTTTATTGCTAGTGAGCTAATCTAAAAGTTTTTAAAATTCCAAAAACGCCAAATCCGAGAATTAAAAAAAAACTGTATATCAAGTAAACTTGTAACTTTGGAAAAATACTTAGCATTGTGAACTTGTAGATTGATGAGCTGATAATCTCATATCAGAATTGCAAATCTGTAACTGTATTAGTTGTATAAATATAAAATAATTTGTGTTGTGGAATGTTACCTTTCTTCCACTCAACTAATTTTTTTAAAAGAGACTGTATCAATAAGGACTTTGCTTATTGGGGATAATATGAATATTTTATTGAATACCAACATTATAAAACTACAAAAAATTTTACTTGTATACACTAATAAATCATGAATTTACCTATTAGTTTTCTTCATAAACTCAGTTCTTTCACTAATTTTTTCCATAGTAAAGGTTTTGTTGTCAGATTTTGTGGTGACCTGGAAAAAATATAGATAAAATGCTTTGTTGAAAAATATAGTTATTTTTAAGTTTGTTTAAATGGTTCGGTTGAGCTATTCTATGCTAAGAGCACATTAGAAAAACCTTATGATTATGAACAAGTATTGAGGCCATTAATTTGAGATTTTTTAAGAAAAAATTCAGTAGAAAGATTGCTTGTGTGTTTCTATTCTTTGTATTATATTCTTTAAAATTTAATATTCATCAGATAAATAAGTAATAAATCCTACCTTCAACTATGTGTGATATATTCATTCATCGTCATCACTTCCTGCAGCTTGGTTTGTTGGAAGTTGCAGTATCTCATCATAAAAGTGCTGGTGCTGATCTGGGATGTAATGCTTCACTTTTTCAATGTCCTGCAATTTCTTTGGATTGACTGGAACTTTTCCTTTGTAAAGTTTGTCTTCAGGAAGCAAAATAATTCCACGTCGTCCTTTGAGAAGTCTAAACGTTGAGCTGTGTGCACCATCTATGTATTCAAAAGCAGTAACACACTCGTCACTGGTGTACTTGAAATGTCTGTACTTGCTGATCAAAAACTTTTCATTCCTCCTCTCAACATCAGTACAATATTTTTTAAAGTAGTGTGGCCACCACTTGTGGAAGTTCAAAATATCCTCATTGTGCACTGTTTTTGCATCAAATTTGGGTTGACTTTTCTTGGCATTCAGAATGATATTTTTATATTCATCTGGCATGTAAACACGGTCCATTCGCCGAACACTTCACTTTATTACAGAAAAATTTCGGTCACATGGCAGAAAACTGTGCCCTCGTATTGGAAAATAGTGCTGGATGATAGAAAACCTTTCATTCAATACTAACGCCAAAAAGAGTCTTGTGAGAGTGTGGTTACGATTTTGACCACCACATGCGTCACTGAACACATGCAACTCTTTAACTTCTGCCGCGATGGTATTTATGAAATCAAGAACAAAGCTAGAAACCTCATTTGGGCCTTTTTTGGCTACACCCTCTTTGTAGGTGTAAAATAAAGCCTTTCCATTACCTATGTCATGGATATTAAAAACATAATACCACAGCTGGCGTAGGTAGAAAATCTCCTGTACTGGCAAATGTGGAAGGGGGAGATTCTGCATATAATCGAATGAAATGGCTGCTACATCTTTTCTGTTTTTGCAAATTTCTGTAACTTCTTTGATTTATTATAGAATTTTCCTGCTCTTCGCTTATGAACTAATAGTTCTGCAACAGCTACTCTTTTAGCTATGTCATTCAAAGATGGATTTTTGATCTTGGTGTTTAGTTCCTCGCATGTAGAACAAACATCTACTTGAGGCCTTCCAAACCTGTAACCGTAGTTAGTATTGTAGTGTTTGACATAATACTCATATTTTACTATTCCTGTTAGCTCAGGGTGTTTTAAAATAAAAAGCTCATGCATTTTTGCCTTAGTTAGAGTTGAATCCAAATACGTTGTAGGTGAGCTTGTGTAGTGTGCCACCTGCCACCTTAGGGAATGAGGAGATGTGTTCGTCTATTTTGTTTATTGTCAGCTTTTGAAACATTGCCTCGGTTCAAATGTCTACCCCTCATGTCAATGGGTGTCTGATTGGATTCAGCAAGCTCATTCAACCGGACCACAACTGAATTTGAAAGACTAAGAAGGCTCATGTTTGCTTTGCGACAAACTTCAGTGCGAACATTTCCTTTAAGAGCATTGTATTTGTAAGAGGATGTGATTTGTTTAGATTTTTCGGACACAGAGCGGTGTTTTGCTACTTCATGCCTATCAATAAGGCCTACAAGGAATGTATCTCTCTCATTCTTAGGACGCCCACTATAAACACTCTTTATGATAGCCTTCTTCTCATCATCAGTGAACCCTTCAAATTCTTCTCCCCTTGCCCTCGCTAACTTCTCCATCTCTTTTGTATGCATATCCTTGTTGACCTTACCTCTTTTTCTTCTAGGCTCTTCAGCACCAGACTCTGAGTCAGATGACATTGTATAATCAAGAATGTGGCGAACTTTTAGAACTTTGAACTTGTAGAACCTAAACAAGTGTTAAAATGTAAACTTATCTTAAATTACCAGCACTTCATACTTCACCATAACTCCATGAGCAGAACATAACCACAAACGTTGAAAACAACAAATGTATCATCTGATTTTAGCGGAAAATCAGCAGCGCTGTGGCAGGCACTAGAACTACACAGAATCACATATGAGTGGATTAACAGTAATATTCCTGGAATGTTACTTTTCTTCCACTCAATAGAAACTTCTCAGCTATTTCAAAAGCATTGGATAAAAATGAGAATGTTACTGTTCTTCGACCCAACAATAGACCTACATTTAAGCTACAAAATGGCTATCTCAGTTTATTTTTGGAATATTACTGTTTTTCCACTCAGACGTTCAATTATCCTATTGAATCTTGGATTACTGCATCAAACAAAATTTGAAATACAAAAAACAACTGGATTTTGATTTTTCAGTCAAACTTCATGCATTTAATCTCAAGAAATTGATATCAGATTCGATAATAGAGAAGAGAAGACTTTTTTCTTATAAATTCATGTACTATACATTCTCAATGTTTATCTTGTATGGTAAATTGAGATGTCACTTTTATATATCAAAGCTTCTCTTGAGATATTGGCTTCCCATTTGGCAGAGTCCTTCTAATTTTTCAGTGAAAAATAAAACTGTTGGAGTCTGTTGTCTGGTTCGGAGATTTTTCTTTATATTCACTTCCACAAATTTGTCTTTAAAAGTCTGATCCATAAATATTGAAAAAGACTTATCCTTGATTATTCGAATTTGCCTAGTCTTTAGCCAATCAACTTTATTTTTATCCACATCTTTCTTCCTATTAATGATTCCTTTTTCAATACCTGCAGTGCTCATGAAGTCTCTTAGATACATCATTTGAATAACGATTTATGGAATAACTATTTCACCAAAACTAACTTCCAATAAAACTTGTTTGGTCACTTTCCTTCTCTTGTTACCTGTAGCAACCACTATATTTACATTGGGAGCAGGAATCAAATCTAACCTATTGTCTTTCTTCAACTCTTGTATTTTCTTTGATTAATTACTGATACTTGTGAACCTGTATCTAAAAGAAGAGAAAATCCTTACTGAAAATTTTGACATTTATCTCCGCCAATTCATATCCTACCTGAAGTATTGTATCAATTTCTTCAAGTAAATCAGTGAACATGCAATTTATATTGTACTCGATTTCCTCTACTTCATCACTATTACTTGTGACTCAGATAAACTTAACCCAACTCCTACTCTGTATTTTCCAAACATCAAATCCTGCCTAGCAATTTTATGAATATCTTTTGACCACATCCTATCTATGAATCTGTCTCTGAACTCTTCAAAAATGTTAAGATCCTCCTTAATAAAATAAAACCACTCTTTATCAAAACTTGCAACTTTTTGTGAAATTATTCTGGAGAATATTGACAATTTTATCCCAGTCTCGAATCTTATTTCTCTCTAAATAATCATTTAGAATTCTGATAAAAACCATAGGATTTCTTTCATCAATTTGCATCTGAAAACCATATCTATCTACAGTAACTAGGCTACTAGTAAACACATGACCTGCTACGGATTCTTGAAGCTCACTGACAATTGAAAATATAAATCCAATTTTATACTGGCTGCTTCTAAATTTTCCCTATCAATTCTAACTTCAAGTTCCTTCCCAATTTCATGTATATTTCTGTTTAATTGAATGTTCAAGTTCCTTTGTGAACTATTATGAACCTCACCGTTTGTTTTTACTTGTTCTAGCCTATCATCAACATTGTCCATTCTCAAATTCATCTAAACCCTTTCAATATTTACATCTTTCTCTAAACTATCTATGTAGAAGCCTTCTAATCAGTAGAAGCCTTCTCAGTGTTAGCCTCTACATAAGAGTGCAACAGTACCTCCTGTGTACCTGAAGCACCCATTTCGGATCGAGGAATCTGCCCTGATGGGGTAGATCCCGATGGGTTTGAGGGCGAGGCAACTTCCAGAGTTGGGGTTTGGTTTTCGTTTAGTAGTTTTTTCTTTATCCATGTGGTTCCCACGAGCAGCTAGGGAAGTACAGTCGACCCAGACAGAGCCCCGCATGTCCAGGCAAGCTATGTACTGCAGGAGGGCGCCTGGTATCCTGCAGGCACCGTTAGTGGCACCATGTATAGAAGACCTGGTACCATCCACCCATCAGCACGGTCCACATAACACCTTGGGTTGGCCTGAAACAAGAAAGAGGGAAAGGAAGAGAGAAAGAAAGAAAGAAAATGGCCAAGGAAGGCCGACAGATGGAAAATGAAAGAAAGAATGGTACACAGGAAGTCAATGAAAAAAGTGCCATTCTAGAATTTAACAGTTCCAAAGCATACTAAGAAGGAGAAGAAGAGTTTTGGATGAAGAGCTTTGGAAGGGGTCCCTTTTAGTCGCCTCGTACGACAAGCAGGGATACTGTGGGCAAATTCTGGCTTCAACAGATTCTTGAATCCAATGTTCGATTCAAAGCTCCGCCAGCCCACAGGGGATGCTTTCCGGATAACTCGACCTCCTTGTGGTGTACATTGGGTCTGCTGTATTCGTAAATGTGCATTTCACAAATTCCAAACAAAATATAGAAGTTCACAAATTAACACTAAAGTTAATTGAAAACGTTTGACTTACCGGATGTAGAATGTTGTGAGTGTATGCGATATGACGTACAAGTTCTTTATCTGTTCTCATAATATTTATCATCTTTATTGGTAGCCAATCAAATTGGTTGTGAATCGATTGACAGTTTTTTTTTATTCATCGAGAACTTTACAATTCCACGTTCATATAATATTTAAATGCAAGGAAGTAGAATGTAGTAAAATTTCACATATCTTATTTACTAACTTTACTGGTAGCCAATTGAATTTGATGTAAATCGATTGACTGCCTCATTATTCCTTGAGAACTTCACGATTCCAAGGTTCAAATAATATTTGAATGCACTTTTTCATCATTGGTGTAGGTTTAATGGCGTGAAACTACGAAGAACCATTTTTTTGGACAAAATAGCACTATTGAACACCACACACTATTTCCATGGATTATTACAACCTCAAATCAATAAATTAACACAACAACTAATAAACTTATGGGAAAACCCAAAAATCCTATTAAAAACAGTACACAACTACAAACACTCCGTGTGTATATACATTACTTCTGTAATATAATAATAGCCTATCGCACAAATCAATTCCACCCATACTGCGGTTGTACGAGTTTACAATTACTGGCTGCCTTGAGTCTATTTTTGCTTTAGCTTCCTTAGACCATCTTTTATAGGTGGTAGTAGATTCAAATCCAACACAAATGGAAAGAAGTGTTACAACCTTGTTGTCTGTCCAAGACACTACACCTACTTTGCCCTCTTCTGTAGCCAACTCACACCACTCTCCTCTTCTAAGAGATTTATCCTCTTAATTTCATTTGAGTCCCAGCTAATCGGTTTCTCATGACTGTGCCAGTAATAAACATATTTTTTTGTAGCAAGCAATCTGCTAGTTTTACTCTAGTGAAAAATCGGTCTGTGTACAGGACATGTGCATCAGTATTTGGTATGGTTTCTGCTAGCATTTTGAACACTGATGCACCCAAGCCTAATTGTTTGAGATCAGCATCACAGACAGTACCCTTCCCAACATAAAATAAAAAACCTAAAAGCAACCCATCTAGAGCTGCTAAGACAAAGTTTTCAAGCCCTAGAGGGTTTGGCTTTGATGGGATATATTGTCTAAAAAGATATCTCCCTGCAAAGGGGATCATTTGCTCATGGACAGCCAGATGAGTAGAACGCGGTAATTCTAAGCAATTTTTTTACTGACGCAATAAGGGGTCTCACTTTCCAGAGCTTGTCATCTCGATTTGGAAAGGTGTTGTCAGCAAAAGAGACGCTCCAGCCAGTAAGTAAAGTCTGTCAGTAAGAGAATCTCCAATTTTTATCAATACCAATTCCAGATCGTTTGCGTTTCCTTCCAACTTCACTGCGTTTCACATAAGATAATAGATTGTCTTCTTATTACATTACATTTATTACATTCCTTAATCACAACATCAAATTAATGATTGGGAAAGAATCAACAGGATAAACCTAAAACTGTTCCTCTCCCTAATTTTGATAAAAATAGTTCAAATGAGGTTATGAAAACACTTTTATAAAGATCACAAAAATTGTGTTAAATTGTGTTTAAACAGTCCAAATATACATTATACTAAAAAAATTGTATCTGGGTTGATCAGAAAGATGAAACAAATTATTATTACACTTGAAAATGCATTAATAAATTGAAAAATATTTAAAAAATTGATAAATTTGAAGCCAGAAAAATCACAAAATCATTCACTATCAGCATATGATCGTAATAACATTGCCTAACATAGTCAGATTTTGTGAATTCCTCACAAATTTTAATTCTAGTCTCTTCATCAAAGTTTTCATTACATTTATACACACAAGAAGAACAGTCCACAGGTTTAGGTAGTTTGGCTGACATAATTTTCTTCTTTGATTCATAAGGTAGACCTTCCTTTCTGAGTCCCTTGTTTTTGTTGACTTTCCAATTCTCTGGCTGTGAGCATCGCCAGCGGGTCCTTTTCTTGGCATTTGTTTTATGGGTAAAACTACCCAATGGCCTTTGGGTATTTTTACTTTCCTTGCCCTACCTTAGGTAAGGAAAGTTGATACAGGATAACAGGTTGGTCCACTTAGCCCAGTCAATAAAGGTTTTTTCGATCCGAAAATTAAATAAAAGCTGAATCTTTCACCATCGATAGAACCCTCCCAGAGGGTCATTCTCCCAAAAGTCCCAAGAAATTCTCTTGGAGCTTTCCCCCCTAGCCCCCCTCAAAGTTGAAAAATGCAGGTAATCACGGAAAATCAATTATCTCTGTACTCATTGATTGGAAACAGTTCTATTATATGCCATTCGATTCGTTACATTATGGACTACAATATTAGTCGGATTCATTTCCTCAATAAATCGAACAGTTTCCTTGATAAAATAATAATTATATATGTAAAAATTTAGGGGGTTTGCGATTTGATTTTTTTCTTTTTTTCGATTAACTTCAAAGCAAGTAGTTTTAAAGAAAAATGAGCCGAATAATTAATGTAGCCACTCTCATTGCAAATACATTGATGTATATTGTTATGTATTTGCGATTCAATTTGACGCCGTGGAAGGGGAAACAGTCGACGCGTAACGGCGCCGCTGACTCTTAGCCATAGTAAACAGCAAACTGGAAATCAATTATCTCTGTACTCATTGATTGGAAACAGTTCTATTATATGCCATTCGATTCGTTACATTATGGACTACAATATTAGTGATATTCATTTTTTCAATAAAATCAACAGTTTTCTTGATAAAATAATAATTATATATGTAAAAATTTAGGGGGTTTGCGATTTGATTTTTTTCTTTTTTTCGATTAACTTCAAAGCAAGTAGTTTTAAAGAAAAATGAGCCGAATAATTAATGTAGCCACTCTCATTGCAAATACATTGATGTATATTGTTATGTATTTGCGATTCAATTTGACGCCGTGGAAGGGGAAACAGTCGACGCGTAACGGCGCCGCTGACTCTCTTAGCCATAGTAAACAGCAAACTGGAAATCAATTATCTCTGTAACCATCAATCGGAAAAAAATCTTTCATATGTCATTCGATTCGTAAAATTAAGGACTACAATATTAGTCGGATTCATTTCCTCAATAAATCGAACAGTTTCCTTGATAAAATAATAAAATGTAAAAAAAAATTGCAAGGTTGCCTGTAAAGTCGGTATACGGGCGAAAGTTTTACGTGACAACGACTTTGAGTGGTAGAATAATTTTAATGTGAATATTCATTCGTATAGTAGGAAGAAGGATGATATAATAGTAACAATTTAAAACATTTATACAAAGAATTATATTTAAAACATTAATTTATACAAAGAATCTTGCACTGAACCACAACATTGTGATTACTACAACATAACCTATTAACTTATGCATGACATGATTATGATGTGATTATGCATTATGATTATTGTGATTACTACAGCATAAACCTATTTCACCTAAGCAGGCGCAGTTGTAGGAGATTGCTTGCGGCGCCTGCGCAGGTTGACTGCTCCGTTTCACTCTCTCTCCAGGTGAATGCCTGCGGGTATTGCTGCTGCGCAGCGTTGCTCGCCACTGCTCCTATTCGTGCTCTTTCCAGACGACCGTGAACCGAAACGAACACTCTCACTCGCTCTCATTGTGTGAGCGCATAACGTGGGAACGTAACGCAGTTTCTTGAAGTGTCACCCGGTAAACCAATTTATAAGACGTTGTCACGTCAAAATTTAGGGGTTTTTCGATTTGATTTTTTTGTTTTCTCCGATTAACTTCGAAGCAAGTAATTTTAAAGAACAATGTGACGAATAATTATTGTAGCCACATTCATTGATGTATATTGTTACGGATTTGCGATTCAAGTTGACGCTGTGGAAGGGGAAACAGCCGACGCGGCTGACTCCCTTCACCATAGTAAACAGAATCATACTGCTGTCTACATTGCAACTCATTTACACTATGGCGCTCGAAACAATTAATTTTGTCTATTGTTTTGACATGCGCTTTATATAGATTTTCACTTATCAACAATACTCTAAAAAAATATTACAATTTTCTTGATTTAACCATGCTCATGATAAAAATCAGGATTTCGTTGTTTGCTCACAGAATTTATTATATTAATTTGAAGTGTGCCTTCTCCATACGAGTCAGAGGTAACACAATTTGATAACTCTAGTTTCAGATATTGATGTTTTTCAACGAAGTTTCATTATATATTATGTGTCCGACTCCTTCATCTTATCCTTATTTTGTGAAAAATGAAGATTCAGAATTTCTTTTCATAGCTTTTCTTGTGTTTTATCTTGTTTCATCACTCTTTATAATTTAAACACTTGATAATGGAATGAATATCATCAGATCACGTGAACAAAAAAAAAATAAAAGGGTGGGCCTACCTGAGATACTATATGATAACACTGTACTCCTGATAAGTTGAAAATTTTCAAGCTGAAAGTAGATTAATTGGTTGCACATTCGGTTCAAATATTAACAAATGTTACCAAATATTCCCAATATTATCACATAATTATAGTGAGAACGAATTACTCTGAAGCTTTCTATTCTCACTGAACATGAAGAGGCAATATCAAGCCAGAATCGCAGTTCCGTTCAAATCATTATTATCAGAGCTTTCAAATTGATGCTATGTAACTAATTGATGTTATCCCCATCTCACAATTTCCCTATTTATCCTTATCCTGATTCAGAATTAAGTAGTTGATCTCTACAATCACAAAAATCAATTTACAGTACTTATAATAAATAGTAAAAATAACAAAATTTCTAGTAATAATGCAACTTTTTCTAGGTACGAATTTCAAGGCTCATAAAATGACTTTTTCTCAATCACAGGCAAAAATTCCAATGATCATCATAATAGTAATTTAATGAAAATTGTTTGTATTGTACATTGTTCGACGTAAGATAAGCTACATCTATAAGGTAATCAACGTATTTAAGATTATCATGTTTATGAATGAAAGCGAGACTGTGATAGAAGATTGGTCAAACTGAAATATAAACATTATATACAATGCATATTTCTGATCAACTATAATTACAAATGATAGTATCAAGCCGTGATGAATTGAGCAACTGAATTTCAAAGTTACTATCCACTGCTCAAATCGCACTGTGATTTCCTTTTACTTCCAAATGGAAGTAAATGCCTCACTCTTCAATGTAACAATTATTGTAAAAAAAAACCAGTGGAATGTGAACGTCATCCAAATAGCATTTGAATTTCAATTTCCAGATCATGAAATTCATAAAAAAACTAATTCTTGAGAGAATAGTGATGAATTGCAAACAGTGCAAGTAACATTGATACAAAGCGATACAATGAAAATCAACATCGATTAATTTAATACTGGACTTATCAAATTTATATTACCGTTAATTTATATTATTTATAAAGCTTATAAAATGTAAAACCAACATTTTAAATTTTCTCTACTGGAGCAGAACATCGATAGAAAATAAAGAAGAGCTCATTATGAGCACAATATACTTGTGTACTAGAATTCACTTGAACTAACTCATCACTTCAACCCTTCAATGATCACAATGAACTAGAATTGTATAAAAACCATGAAATTGATAATCAGGTACATTTTTCAAATAGCTTCACCCAACTAAATCTGGGAATGCTAAGTCATAAGAAATCATGTTCAATAGATTTAATTTGAATGCTTCAAATAGAAAATGGTCTATTCTTTTGGTGCCCTAATCAAAATCAATTTCAATCAACATTAATCGACATAAAGAAAAGCTTCTGCCAACCCTGTGTAATGAATGACAAGATGCGAGTGGAGGTGAAAAATCGATATGCTAACAAAAATAATAGAAGATGATGAATCATCTTTCAATTAATCTTATACGGTAGGGTACTTTGTGGTTAAATGTGAAACACTTTCATGATTTTCCTACCTTTTATGCATGCTTACTCTTCCTTAATTTGTATGTTTGCATAGCTTTCATTTTTAGAATCTACTGAATTTTCATATTGGACTGTCTAAATAATGTAGATTCAACTAGTAAGAACGGAAGATAAGCTACTTTACAGAGAGAATCATAGAAAGTTTCAACTCAACAAGCCCAATGTATAATTTTTTTATGCCTCAGCCGTCATATATAATTGGCTCAACTGAAGGTATATTATAAACCTGGCTTGGACAATATTAACTGTAGAAAACAGCAAACACTTCACGCTATGATTTTTCAGGAAATTGCCACTGTTAACACTATTGTAATCTACGATTTATCTCAGTTTTTGACATTCATAACTTATGATAAATTTTAGCATAGAATCATGATCATACACACATATTTTAAATATGTATTATATTATGTAATAGTATGAATATTTTATCGGTTGCAAACAATATCTTTGTCTGTCATAGAATGCATAATTTAGCACATATATAACAACAAAATGATTTTAGAGAATTTAGAGAATTAAAATATGAAAAATTAGTTTCATCGCATGTCAAAACAATAGATAAAATTGTTTGTTTCGAGCGTCATAGTGTGAATAAGATACAACTTAGAAAGCAGTAGGCCTACTACTGTATTTTACTGTTTACTATGGTGAAGAGAGTCAGCCATGCCGTACCGCGTCGACTGTTTCCCCTTCCACAGCGTCAAATCGAATCGCTAATTAATAACAATATACATCAATGGATTCGAAATGAATCCAAAGTTACTATAGTAGGCCTACTGCTTTCTAAGTTGTATCTTATTCACACTATGGCGCTCGAAACAAACAATTTTATCTATTGTTTTGACATGCGATGAAACTAATTTTTCATATTTTAATTCTCTAAATTCTCTAAAATCACTTTGTGGCTACATTAATTATTTGTCTAATTTTCTTTAGATTATTTGCTTCGAAGTTAATCTGAGAAAACAAAAATCAAATCGAAAAACCCCTAAATTTTTACATATATATTATTTTATCAAGGAAACTGTTTGATTTATTGAGGAAATGAATACGACTAATATTTTAGTCCATAATGTAACGAATCGAATGTCATTATGATAGATTTTTTCCGATTAATGGTTACAGAGATAATTGATTTCCAGTTTGCCGTTCACTATGGCTAAGAGAGTCAGCCGCGCCGTTCCGCGTCGATTGTTTCCCCTTCCACAGCGTCAAATCGAATCGCACATATATAACAATATACATCAATGTATTTGCAATGAGAGTGGCTACATTAATTATCTGTCTCATTTTCCTCTAAAACTACTTGTTTCGGAGTTAATCGAAGAAAACAAAAAAATCAAATCACAAACCCCCCAAAAATTTTTACATATATAATATTATTTTATCAAGAAAACTGTTAATTTTATTGGAAAAATAAATAGAATTAATATTGTAGTCCATAATGTAACGAATCGAATGGCATGTAATAGATTTTTTTCCGATCAATGGTTACAGAGATAATTGATTTCCCGTGTTTACCTGCATTTTTCATGTTTTAGGGGGCTGGGGCGGAAAGCTCCAAGGGGATTTCTTGGGACTTTTGGGAGAAGGTCCCTCTGGGAGGGTTCTATCGATGGTGAAAGATTCAGCTTTTATTTAATTTTCGGATCGAAACTGCTGTTTTGGACCTTCATTGACTGGGCTAACTACTGAAATCTGCGTTGTCGCACAGACCAACTCTGGGGATCTGGGGTTCCTCCCTCAAGTGTGATGGCGGGCTGGAAGGCTGGCAGATCGATGGGGATCAGCTCCCATTCACCATATAGGAAGCCGTTGATATGAGCAAAAAGCTCCCGCAGCCTGCTGTCCACCGTGGTGGCCGAGCGAGTGTGCGGGGGAACAGCACTGAGTCTCGGTGCCGTGCGAACGGCAGCCAAAGATTGGGTGGGCGTGGCCTTGTCGGAATAACCCACTACTGCTCCTCCGCGGCGAGCTCGCGTTTTAGCTCCTCCAATTTGGCTAGGCGGCTTAGGAGACGTCTGCGCTGCTGGTAACAACCTGCTCGATGTTTTGGCGTCAGCCGGTTGGGAGGTCGAGGAGTAATTGATAAATAGCCAGCGAGGGTACTTTGAAAATAGTCAGGACTGTCTAGGACTGTCAAGCGGGAGCTCAGAGTGAACTGATTCGTAATGCCAAAACCGGCTCGTTTATATACGGAGTTTCGCACAAGAATGAAGCGCGAGTTAAGCGGCCCATAGAACCGATGTCTAGTGCTTTCGATTATCTTCGTGCACGAGAGCCTTTCTTGATAGTGGTGGAGATGAAGGGGAAGTTGTTGTAGTAGAGAGGGGATGCGTACAAGTGGATCAACGACAAACTGAGTCGAAACACATTTCACCCCAACGACTAACTGGGCTAACGACAAACAGCTGTCGTAATGTTCGATGTTTTGTCCAGAAAATATGTACCTCACGTATAACCCTTAAACAAAACTTATAGGGGCTATATTACTGTGGCTATCTACTGGGCTATATTACTGTGCCCTTAATCAGTTTTCTACTGTGTGTGACGTCTATAAAGAGTCCAAAGGGTGGACTATGCAGACTATCAATGCCAATTATAAATAATTATTATTAATAAAGGAAACAGAAAAAAACGATATTGTGAATGTTGATCTCATTAGTTGAGTTGTACAAGAAAAAATGTGACTCAACTACTAATATCAAGTGTTGAATATTTATTTGTCCATAACGAGCTTCGAGATATTATCAATGTTTTAACACTATAACCGACTGCAGAACATTGTTTTTAAGTGAAATATATGAATATTTAACTCACCGACTGTAGCATGCTTTCAGATGACATGCTCTCATTATCAACATGACTTAAATTTCACCTAAAAACTATTAAATTATTAAGGATGATGATGAGAGATGACTACATTTTAGGTAGTCGGGACCGACGGTTTATCGTCTCCTCCGAAAGACGGGGTGACGGATATTTTCTATTTTGCTGTGGTCAAAAACTTTTGCCCCGGTCAAGATTCCAACTCAGGTTCTCTTGATTATTCTATTTATTTATATTTTTTACAAAGAAACACTGATTGCACTGATTGGGAAAGAAAAACTAAGGATACTCCTTGTACTATTTCTCTCGCAAAGAGATAGGTAACATTTTAAAAGTCCAAAATGACGAATGAATTAAGATGGGTTCCGAGCAAACTATTGAGTAGTTTTCATTATATTTATATATTTTTGGGGGGAAAATACTACTTGTAATAATTACTGTAGTTGAAAGTATGAAAGCCAATGAAATTCATAATTCATTGCATTAACTAAGTTTATGCATTCATTCATAACTCTACCTTCATTGTATTGTCATTTATCCCATCATCATCATCACCTAGGCTTAAAATACTTCTAGAAAGTCGCCTTTGTAAAATAATAAATAAATAATTTCATAGTTGTAATCTAGACACAGTGTTTCCGGTCAAGATTCCAACTCAGGTTCTCTTGATTATTCTATTTATTTATATTTTTTACAAAGAAGCACTGATTGGAAGAGAAAAAATAAGAATACTCCTTGTACTATTTCTCTCGCAAATTTAGATAGGTAACATTTGAAGGGGTGGAGGGAAAAACGATGAGAGTCCATGCGTGATCTTTTGTAGAAAAATGAAATTCAAAGTTTGAAACGTCATAACTTTATTCAAATGCATTATATTCGTGAGTTTCCAATTCGTAATCTGAAGTAAACATGTTTGAAATATGTTATTATCATTAACTGTCAAATTATAAAATTAAAACGATAGTTGTAAATGATTGTGTTCATTATGAACAATTAAATTTTTGTGAAAACGATGAGAGTCCAATATTTTCTGGTTAAAATGATGAGAGTCCAAATATTAATTTCCATAGTCAATCCATTCATCATCGGTTCACTTCTATTCTAATTTTTCATGATTAATAGCTCCAACTAACAACTTGCCATCTGAAAATAATTTTTTAATTAAGGTATTAACTTAATAATGCTTTTAAAAATCTTTCATAGTACATAAAAATAGATTTTTTATAAAAAGTACATCTTCTGAAAAGTAGAGATTGTGTGATTCTATTTCTAGCTCCCAAGAGCCAGAAAGGGTCAGGAAGCTAATGCTTATTATTTCAGTTTATCCCCTGAAATTTAAATTAAATAGGCCATCTTTGAGCTTGATGTTATAGTTTCTTTTTTAATTTCTGGTTTAAGACTATAACATTAGTTTGTACACCAATGCTAGGAATTATGAATGAAAAGTTCAGTGTAAATGAAAGTGTAGTGTGTACCAGTAGAGGAAGGTCTTCTCACTAGGCCTACTCATCCTGTTTGGTCTGTTAGTATGGAAGGAAAATTAATTATAGTGAGGATCCACCATTTCGATTTTAATGTGAAATTTCTGTGATTGTTTGTGTGCTTTTGATTAATAAAAGTTTTTGTTTGGAAGATCGATCTGGATAGTAGGCTATGTTTATCTAATCTGAATGGTGAGTTTACATGGAATATTAATTAGTTTTTTTTTTAAATTAGTGTCAAGAGTTAGTTGACATGAACTTACTTACAATCAAAATTCATTCGCTAGTTATCCTCTTCGTCCACACCTCCACACTTGAGAGAGTCGTAGTACTCTTGTGCCTGTTGCGATACAAACTTCTTAAGATCCTGGAGGTCTTTGAATTTTTCTTTGGGTACCGGCAAGTTTCCACTGTAGAGCTTGTCAGGGTATCTGAACTCGCCATCACACAAATGCATTGATGGTACAGCACTCATTGTCTTCTTCTTGACTACCGATTTGACAAAAGTTCCATTATAACTTTCCCGATGAGAAATGATTTTCAGCTCATCCTTCCTTATTTTAAGCTCTCGAATTGGTCTACTCTGGAATGGACATTACGGCTTAAAATCTGCTTTGAGGAATTCAGACCAACCTCGAAACATTTCTTGATCACATTTAATTACCTTGAATGGGTTTGGTTTCACTCTTGAATTACTTATTACTTCTGTCCACTCAGATGGTACTTCAACTGCCTCCTTCTGATTGATCAATCCCATGTTACGGTCACATTCCATATAGGAGTGACCACGAACAGGGAAAACCATATTCACCTCATCCAATCTATGCCTTTCATGAACTACATAATAGAGGAAGCGGAACAGTGTGTAATTTTTGTTTTGTCCACAACAAGAGTCGCAAAATATTGTCAATTTTTGCACTTGTTTGTCAAGAATAAAGAAAATAAAATTATACAACATCGAAGTAACCTCATCTGATCCTTTTTTAGCAATAGTTTGATCATAAAAATAAAAAAATGATTCTTGAGAAGATAACACATGAATGTTGAATAGATAACAAGAAAGCTGACGCTTATAATATACGTCATTAGTACTTATATTGGGTGTACTCAAATTCTTCTGGAAGTCCATGCATATAGCTTCAGCAGTAATGTCTTTTTGAGAATGGAGTCGTGCATTCTTTTTGCGTTTGTAAAATGCATTGGCTTTGCGCAAATGCAATTCATGTTCTGTATCCAGTTTCTTCAATTCAGTCTGTAGGTTGACTATTTCATGCTCGCTTTTCAGATTCTCCAATTTTTTCTTCAGTTGCTGTTCTTTAATTCTAAATTCATCACAATTGCTACATGTATCTGATCGAGGGTATCCAAAACCAATGTTATATTTAGTTATAAATATCTCTCTGTAGGCATTGTATGAAACTTGTGTGTTCTGGAACTTCTCATTGAACATTTTATGCAATTTTGAAATGTTTAGCAAATCTGGCAGGTATATTTTTTAGAGTCAGATAAGCTATAATGGAATTTACGACCTTGCAAAGATTTTATGTGTGTGTGAATATTTTGAATTGCTTCTTCTGAAAGCTTATAACTCTGGACTCTCATCGTTTTCGACATTTTGTGAAGAGACACTTTTGAAAGCTTTTGAAATTCTCTACCAGATGGCATCACTAGCTTGAAATATGATTTTTTTGGACTCATCGTTTTTCCCTCCAACCCTTCATTTTAAAAGTCCAAAATAGGGTTATGATTTTACTTTACTAAAATTTAGTCCATTTTCACTCAAAAACGACGAAAACTAAGATTTTTAAATTTTGACGGTTGAAAACAGAATAAAAAACAAAAATATCACACTCAAATCACCATTAATTGGAAAATTTTTGTGTAATTTTTGAATTAAATTTATTGGATCGGCTTGTTATCACTTACTCCAATTAGCCACCCAATTTTGTTCCCCAATTATGATAATTACTATACTTATGAACGGTATTGTAATCATATACTTCTTGAAATATATACCTGGTTAAAAGGATAATATGGCCCTTGGAAGAGGTTTTTAGAAAGCACAACACAGAAGTCTAGAATGTTCTATTTAATTCAATGACAATCATTGTAATTATCATAATGAATGGTAATTGAACAAGAAGAATATTGAGACAATGGTGGATCTGTAACCTATTGCTGATGTTGTGAGGTAAATGGGGTGAGACGTATTGCATAATATGAATAGCTGAGTAGAGTAATGGAAACAAAAATATAAATATAGGACTACATACTGGTATTATATAAAATAAGATTATGACTATCTTGTTTGTACATTTATTATAATCTAATTTCTGTGAAGAACAATCGGCCTAACTCTGATAAAAATTCCAATGTACATTCTTATAATACCAGACATAAAGATAATACAACGAAGCCTACTGTTGTCTAAATCCTTGAAAGAATTGAAGGAAGGACTGCTTTATTTTAACCTCAGAGACAGACTCTATCTTTATTTAACCTATTATTTATTTTGTCTATTATTTAACCTATAGAGACAGACTAGCTTTATTTTTACCTCACTTTATTACAACACACTGCTACACTGACCACATGACAAATCGATATATATATATCGATAAGTTCGACTTATCGACTATCATACAGTTCCAACGCCATCCCCACCACTATCGGGAAAGGCTCTCGTGCACGAAGATAATCGAAAGCACTAGACATCAGTGCCCATAGACGAACAACTTGGTTGCCATCTTGCCAACCTAGTTGCCAACTTGCCATGTTGGAGTAGATGTTGATTGTAGCAACCGGTTGGTCCGTCCGTGGGTGGAACAGGGTGAGTGATTCACCCTAATTGGCAATGCCTTAGGCTGCTTTTGCCTTATGACTGCTCGAAGCATTAACAGAACTGAAATTTTCTTGCGTGCTCCTAAGTTATTAGACCTTAAGTGAATTTGGCTTTTTTTCCTAAATAATATAAGATTGTTTTTAAATGTATTAATACATTTAGGAATTCTCATAAATAATATAAAATGTGTTTTAAAAAAGATATTTTATTCACTGATACATGTTTACAGCACGGCAGAGAAACTGAGACTGAGCGCACCCGCCTTGAATAAGTTACAATACAGTAGACAATGCAGAATGATGGCTCAGCTCTATCTATACTTTAGGGAGAGGGTACATATCTCTTCCCTTCCTTAAGTTTTTCATCCCAAAAATTTAAGTTTTGACAATAAAATGCTATAATAAAATTTCGCTAAGGTTAATATTACAGATAATAAAAATATCAAAAGCTATTACAAAAGATTAGCTGGTCTAATATAACTAATAGTAGGTATCAATTTTACCTGCACATATATGCACTATCAATTGAATAATTTAATACATTATTTTGGCTCTTGAATTTGGAATAAACAATTAGCTATATTACAATTATTATCAATGTAAATGAAACAAACAAACAAACATTAAAATATGATATTGTGTCTTAAGGACAAAAGAATCTTCAAAGTATACAAAATCCAAATCATTAAGTTCAATATCATTAATTTTAATAACATCCTTCAAATCAATATATTGGTATGCAATTTATCTGGTACTTGACTCAATTTTTGAGCAAATGTGATTGAAGTAAAATGAAGTTTGATATAGGCTATGCCATTTTATCATTAATATCTAGATTAACAAGGAAAGATGAAGGAGTGTTTATGATGTCATTATTAATGTTAATCCGATTATACTTATAGCCTGAAATACAATTACAGTTATCATAATTCAAAAATGGTCTGTCATTAACAATTTCAATTTTCATACATGTTTCCAAATCCTTATTGTTAATCACAGACAAGATACAGTCATCGTATACTGATTTCTTTGAAGTACAAAATGAGATGGTGGAGAATATTTGACAATTGGTCAATTTCCAGAGCTCTTTACTCTTAGATACAGAATTTTCCTTTAATTTCATTGTGTGAACTTTTAAATCTGATACAACAGTTGAAAAAAACAGAGAGTTGCTTATTGTAAGAAAGTTATTTACTCTACATTATAACTAATAAAACCTACATTAGTAATTTGATTTTCCCTTTTCTTTTGTTGGCAAATCTGGTAATAACGCTTTCATTATTTATTGGTATGTCACGATGAACAAACATCATTGCCAGTCCATTGAGCCTTTCTTCTCCACTTCTCTAACGTAGGTATGTCTTCAGTAGCCTGAGAGTTGAGAATGATCATTCTGCACTTGCAATGCTGACTGGAAGAGTGAGAAGAATCTTGCAGAGATTTTATTAGTGGGAATAAGATTGGGTGGCAGATTTCATATGCATCCACTGGAGGAGATGGTACACTATGGCCATTTTCAACTTCATGCTTCCATTTCACACTCCACTGAGAATGCTCAGCTTGCAGTTTTGTTACAAATTCATCTTCATCCTCAATACCAATCACGCTGGCAAATCTAGCAAGATCTCTGAAATCATATGTTAATGGTGAAGGGTTCACTGGAACACCAACATTCTGTGCAACAATAGTGGCAGGTAGAAGAATATTCAGTTTGAAAACATCAAGCACATCATCAGAAAATCTTGTCCTAAGTCTTTAATAATCCAGTCAAGGGGACATAAATGTTTCTCCTGTAATACTCCTCATGATTTGTAGATGGCCGGTTTCTCTGCCTCTGAGTAATTCGTGGTAATTTCAATTCCACACCTAATGATTCAGCGATTTTAGTAGCTCTATTGTACACAATGGTGAACTCCTTTTCGACGTTGGTACGTTTATTCATGAGAATAGACTTTATGTTACATATTGCTTCCGAAGCTGTCTGAACATCAAGATCTTCAGTCTGGAAAAGTGTACTTAGATTATGAGTGAGAACCAGAATTTCATTCAGACAACACAGAGCAATGATGAACTCACTATCAGTGATGCTCACAAGTAAACTCTGGGCTTTTGGTGGTGATGTATCCCCTTGTACATCCGACCAGTTAGACACAATCTCAAGGGCAGTGGTAATTTTCTCTATGTGTCTAATGAACTTTAAAACTGCATCATGACGTTCCACCCAGCGTGTATCACATAGATGAGTAAGTTGGCCCTTTAACACAGTTTTAAGAACCATATTTCTTTTTGATGAGCCATTAAAAATGTTATGACCCCTCCCAATATTCCAAATGCATTGCGTACAGATTGGACATTTGCGGTTTTGGATATTACCAAGTTAAGTTGGTGATTATAGCAAGGGCATCTTACAGCATTGACTGCAACTTTCTGAATTTCTTGTATAGCTCCAACAGTTGCAGAAATATTTAAGAACACTCCATCTGTCCCAATGCCAAAACAATTTTTTGGATCCAAACCAAGACACTTTAATTTTTGAAGCACAACATGTCCAAGCTTTACACCAGTCACTGTGGGTTCAGTGTCACATTCCATGTTTTGCTCACACACATCATCTTCACTTTCATTATCAGATGAACTATTATCAACAAGTTCTGTGACTGCTTTCCTTAGATCAAGAAATCCCACAAAATCTTCCCTTATTTTTGTCTTTCCCCCTTCCTCTGCTACGTACCTCAATACTAAAGCCATTTGAGAAATATATGCCACATCCACAGTCTAATCAAACATACAGCTGAACAGTTTTGCTTCTTGTACACGACAAACTATTGTTTGTAAAATATCCTCTCCACAACATTCGATAAGCAAGTTTTGAATTATTTTACTGGTGAAAATATTTCTCTGAGAAGCTGTCTTCAGATGCTTTTCTAGGGCAGTATCACCTACATCACAACGGAAAAGCAACAGTGCTCGGAAATTACCATCATATTTTGATGGATCTTCTACTGTCACAAGCCCATGATCTCTATGGCCCCTAAAAGCTATGTTCTGACGGCCAAGAAAAATCACATTTTTCAGAATAAGCTCTATTTTTTCTCTGTTCTCCTTCACTTGCTGAAGCCTGAAGCTATCCAGTTGGTTGGATATTTGTGCCTCAGGGTGTTTGAAGTTTTCAATAAAATCCAATGCACTATGTGTATTGCACAGATGGTAAGATGTATTTTGGTGGCTCTTAAGATCTCTTTTTTACCAAGAAGCTTAGCAAACTTCTATAAAGGTTCTCTCACAAGCTTACCCAGGTTATTTGGTTTCCCATGTTGGCTACTTCCCTTAGCAAAGAAGGGACAGTATTTACAAAACAGCCCATTTTTGGATGGTGAAATTACTAGCCAAGAATATTGCTGCAAATGTTCTCTTCGTACAAAACGCCGTTTATCAACATTTCCCTTCCAATGAATTGAATGGGGAAGTGAATGTCCTTCAGGGGGATACCAATGATTTTCAAGAATATCAAGTTTAGTTTGGTCATCAGGTCTTCAGTTTGCAGTATTCACATAAGCGCCAATATCCTTTTGCCTTGGTAAAGCATTTTCAGCCCTTTTAACAGGACACTGTTGTGGTTCACCTGCAGTGGAGTCTGAGTCAGGAATGGTTATTTGGTGTGTTTGAAAACATCCAGATGTAGATGGTGTTGACAGTGAAATTGGGTTGTCAGGAGATGATTGCTCAGTAGGGCAATCAGCACGTCGTTTTGGAACTGGTGAAAAAAATGATCTCAGGTCACCACCCTCCCTTCTGCTTCCTGATTTCCGTTTTACGCTGGCAACAGCAACAGCAGATGATGTTGATGCCTAGTCCTGGAACAAACAAGCATGAGCCAACTTGTTACACAGCTATTACAAAAATCAGGTGTTTTAAAAATAAAAAAATATATATAAATTGTTATATGTAGACAATGCAAGACAATGAGCCTGTTCTGGGAACAAATTGTTTACCATGAATACATAACCAATAAAATTAATGATAACAATTCATTGGATGAATTTTTCTCTATAGAAAATTTGAGAGTAATGGAAAGAAAGATATGCACACTTTTCTAGAAAGTAAGTTTGTAAAACAGCCTTTCTTCATTCACGCTGCTAGTAAATGACAAATTTTGGTGTAAATCAACTTTATAAGTGCGCGCCAAAAGCTTGAAACAATGATTTTGAAATGGCGTTCCATGAGAACATTTTGCACTAATCATGTGATTGAACAATTTACCACTGGAATTAGAACAATTTACCACTTTTTTGATCCCAGAACGTACATAATATGGTAATAGTCTCTTGGTCTCTAAAACGTTGAATAATGTTTTAGCAAATTTTCACAACAAAAAATTGTAGGGTGTATATTATTGATACCGGTTCTTATATCTTGCTTTAACTTATGCAGTTTTAAGGAACATATCATTATCATTGTATGTGATATGCCAGTAGTCAGTTGGTTTTAATAACATTGTATAGAATCAAAATTGTAAAATAATTCTGTTCATTCACTTTAAATATGTTCAATTTAGGCAGGATGCCAGTATTTCACAGAATAAGGCAATCAAAATCACAGTACGGTTTTGCAAACATAACCTCCAAATTTTCAAGTAATTTTAATTTATTAAGTCTATGAGCATGAAATAATCTACAAATGAATACTACAAATCATCCAGGTATCGATTAGTAATTTTCTTTCATCTAAAAAATAATAGCCTAAGAAGTATGCAGTCAAATGAAGGAAGTAGCAGAGTAGGTACTTACCATAATAAACTCAGCAGCCTAAAAGACTGAAACAACTATAGCAGTCTCTTGAAGCACATAGGTAACTGTATCACTTATAGCATACAAAAATTACACACAAACCAATACGGTTTTGGATGTCAACAGTACTGCCCTGCTAATCAAAAGAGCAGTATCTGCCAAAAAATTGTTTCTAGTTAATCGACCACAAACATTCAAATAGGTGTAACTTATGTTATTTTGAAGGTTTTGGTTTAAAATTTCACCAGTCTTCTATTTGGACTGTTTAAATTGGCCTTCTGGTCACAAAAATTCAATATTTATCTTTCTTCAATAAAAAAAGACACTTACTGCTTTTATCTTACCAGCTTTCCTAAGCGTAAGAGCAGTAACTAATAGTTACTGCTCTACTCCTTAGCAAAATTAGAATATTCAGTAACAGTAAGTGAATTTAGTCACATGCCTACAATTATATTTTTGAAGCAAGATTCAACTAACCATCATCAAACATTTCAATCATTCACATATAAAATATAATAAGTAAAAATAAAAAATAAAAAACAAAAACCTGCAAACAACAATAAATTTATTATACTGACATAATTTTTCTAATTGCCAGCTCATATTATGCCAATACAGATCAACATTTTGCTAAGATGATACTTTCGAAGTTAAATATCGATTATCAATATCCCTACATGAGTAGATAGTGAAAATTTTAAGAATGTTACAGTTAGTTAGCAAGTTAATTAGTCAGTACATTCTGTTGGCAACGATTCCCAAAATAGTTTTCTGTTGTCATGGATAATTCCTTCAAGTGCCTTAAGAAGGTTTTTCTTCCTCTCTTCTGAGAATCCTTGAGGCGTTGTGATAATTTTAGGATCTGGCATTCGTTTCTTCTTCAAAACTCGGGTTTGTAGAAAGTCAAGTACTTTAAAATCTTCACTTTCTTCATAAGTGTTCTTGTATTGTAGAGTGTAGCTACCACGGATGGCTTTCAGTTGCACAATATCCTTTAAATAGATTCTTTCAGCTGTTGACTTCATTTTCGCCTCAGACTTCCAATCCTTCCAATCAAAAAAGTTATTGATGGACATCTTCATTACATTGACATGTCCATTGTTGGCTTTTTTAACTGCAGTTACAGAATCATCAAAATGTTTTTTCTGTTTTTTTGAGTGACATCTCGACTTGATGGTGGAAGCTATCAGCACTATTGAAAGAATGTCCAGGCTCGAAATAGAAAAATGAAATTTCATCTGCATCAATTTCCATCGAATTGATAATTTTCAAAAGAAAACTCAATGAAATCTATTTTTTATTCAAGTAGAACAATTGCATCTGATACATAACAAATTATTTGTATTTTATTAGTTCCCAGACCCCATAACAACAACAAAACAATTACCTTCAACAATAAAACAAGAAGATAAAAACAAATAAAAAGACTCACTAGATCGATAATGGAACTTCGTTTTGAATCTTTTGGTGCCGATGTCGGAATGTCTCCGACTTTCCTGAGGTCGAATCTGATGCACAAACATCTGGAAAGCACTTGGGTGATGTTGCCCAAATTGAGCAGAGTGTTTAAAACTTCCAGCTTCATCAAATTGACCAAAATCATCAAATTGATCAAACTGGGGACTTTCACCAGACTGGTCAAGTTGTTCAGCAAATGACCAAAATTAATGTGAAAATTAATGATCCAGGCTTCTTTGTCTTTCTTAGCATGTCTATTCACTAGATTTCTAAGTCTGTTATACTCATTTCTATTTCTATCTCTTTTGTGCTCCCTTCTCAAATCCATTAAAATTATGGTGTCCTCACTCATCCAAGGGCTTCTTGGTTGCTCCTTCTGGTAACCCAATGTTTCATTGGCAGAAGTCACAATTGCATTTTTCAAATTATCCCTCTGATTGTGTGTGTCTAACATCAGAGATCCTACTTAATTTAAACAACGTTGGATTGTGCAATTGTATTTGTTAGCATTTAGTATCATCTTCAGTTTTTCTACTGTCCACTTGCTGTTAGCTAGTCTCTGTCTGAACAATCTCTTTCCTCCTTGTAACTTGAAATCCATCACAACAGCATTGTGATCACTGCAGATGTCAGCTCCAGGATAAGTTTTGCTTTGCTGTATGCAACAACCATTATATTACAAAATTTAGGAACTAAACGTTTATCAACTACTTGGAAACTTGAAAAAATTTAATTTGACATGAATTCAGGTTGATAAATTAATAAATTCAGGTTACTTCAATAAGAACATTAGTTATTCAAAAGAAAACTCAATGAAATCTATTTTTTATTCAAGTAGAACAATTGCATCTGATACATAACAAATTATTTGTATTTTATTAGTTCCCAGACCCCATAACAACAACAAAAAAAGTACTCAAGGTTCAAATAAATAACATTGTAAAAAAGGAAAATAACTAACCCCCTACAAGATTTAGATCCTGTATGAAAATACTAGTCCTAGACCTCATGACAACAACAAAACAATTACCTTCAACAATAAAACAAGAAGATAAAAACAAATAAAAAGACTCACTAGATCGATAATGGAACTTCGTTTTGAATCTTTTGGTGCCGATGTCGGAATGTCTCCGACTTTCCTGAGGTCGAATCTGATGCACAAACATCTGGAAAGCACTTGGGTGATGTTGCCCAAATTGAGCAGAGTGTTTAAAACTTCCAGCTTCATCAAATTGACCAAAATCATCAAATTGATCAAACTGGGGACTTTGAGCAGACTGGTCAAGTTGTTCAGCAAATGACCAAAATTAATGTGAAAATTAATGATCCAGGCTTCTTTGTCTTTCTTAGCATGTCTATTCACTAGATTTCTAAGTCTGTTATACTCATTTCTATTTCTATCTCTTTTGTGCTCCCTTCTCAAATCCATTAAAATTATGGTGTCCTCACTCATCCAAGGGCTTCTTGGTTGCTCCTTCTGGTAATCTAATGTTTCATTGGCAGAAGTCACAATTGCATTTTTCAAATTATCCCTCTGATTGTGTGTGTCTAACATCAGAGATCCTACTTAATTTAAACAACGTTGGATTGTGCAATTGTATTTGTTAGCATTTAGTATCATCTTCAGTTTTTCTACTGTCCACTTGCTGTTAGCTAGTCTCTGTCTGAACAATCTCTTTCCTCCTTGTAACTTGAAATCCATCACAACAGCATTGTGATCACTGCAGATGTCATCTCCAGGATAAGTTTTGCTTTGCTGTATGCAACAACCATTATATTACAAAATTTAGGAACTAAACGTTTATCAACTACTTGGAAACTTGAAAAAATTTAATTTGACATGAATTCAGGTTGATAAATTAATAAATTCAGGTTACTTCAATAAGAACATTAGTTATTCAAAAGAAAACTCAATGAAATCTATTTTTTATTCAAGTAGAACAATTGCATCTGATACATAACAAATTATTTGTTTTTTATTAGGTCCCAGACCTCATAACAACAACAAAAAAGTACTCAAGGTTAATAACTTAATTTAGGAACTTAACGTTTATCAACTACTTGGAAACTTGAAAAAATTTAATTTGACATGAATTCAGGTTGATAAATTAATAAATTCAGGTTACTTCAATAAGAACATTAGTTATTCAAAAGAAAACTCAATGAAATCTATTTTTTATTCAAGTAGAACAATTGCATCTGATACATAACAAATTATTTGTATTTTATTAGTTCCCAGACCCCATAACAACAACAAAAAAAGTACTCAAGGTTCAAATAAATAACATTGTAAAAAAGGAAAATAACTAACCCCCTACAAGATTTAGATCCTGTATGAAAATACTAGTCCTAGACCTCATGACAACAACAAAACAATTACCTTCAACAATAAAACAAGAAGATAAAAACAAATAAAAAGACTCACTAGATCGATAATGGAACTTCGTTTTGAATCTTTTGGTGCCGATGTCGGAATGTCTCCGACTTTCCTGAGGTCGAATCTGATGCACAAACATCTGGAAAGCACTTGGGTGATGTTGCCCAAATTGAGCAGAGTGTTTAAAACTTCCAGCTTCATCAAATTGACCAAAATCATCAAATTGATCAAACTGGGGACTTTCACCAGACTGGTCAAGTTGTTCAGCAAATGACCAAAATTAATGTGAAAATTAATGATCCAGGCTTCTTTGTCTTTCTTAGCATGTCTATTCACTAGATTTCTAAGTCTGTTATACTCATTTCTATTTCTATCTCTTTTGTGCTCCCTTCTCAAATCCATTAAAATTATGGTGTCCTCACTCATCCAAGGGCTTCTTGGTTGCTCCTTCTGGTAACCCAATGTTTCATTGGCAGAAGTCACAATTGCATTTTTCAAATTATCCCTCTGATTGTGTGTGTCTAACATCAGAGATCCTACTTAATTTAAACAACGTTGGATTGTGCAATTGTATTTGTTAGCATTTTGTATCATCTTCAGTTTTTCTACTGTCCACTTGCTGTTAGCTAGTCTCTGTCTGAACAATCTCTTTCCTCCTTGTAACTTGAAATCCATCACAACAGCATTGTGATCACTGCAGATGTCATCTCCAGGATAAGTTTTGCTTTGCTGTATGCAACAACCATTATATTACAAAATTTAGGAACTTAACGTTTATCAACTACTTGGAAACTTGAAAAAATTTAATTTGACATGAATTCAGGTTGATAAATTAATAAATTCAGGTTACTTCAATAAGAACATTAGTTATTCAAGAGAAAACTCAATGAAATCTATTTTTTATTCAAGTAGAACAATTGCATCTGATACATAACAAATTATTTGTTTTTTATTAGGTCCCAGACCTCATAACAACAACAAAACAATTACCTTCAACAATAAAACAAGAAGATAAAAACAAATAAAAAGACTCACTAGATCGATAATGGAACTTCGTTTTGAATCTTTTGGTGCCGATGTCGGAATGTCTCCGACTTTCCTGAGGTCGAATCTGATGCACAAACATCTGGAAAGCACTTGGGTGATGTTGCCCAATTGAGCAGAGTGTTTAAAACTTCCAGCTTCATCAAATTGACCAAAATCATCAAATTGATCAAACTGGGGACTTTCACCAGACTGGTCAAGTTGTTCAGCAAATGACCAAAATTAATGTGAAAATTAATGATCCAGGCTTCTTTGTCTTTCTTAGCATGTCTATTCACTAGATTTCTAAGTCTGTTATACTCATTTCTATTTCTATCTCTTTTGTGCTCCCTTCTCAAATCCATTAAAATTATGGTGTCCTCACTCATCCAAGGGCTTCTTGGTTGCTCCTTCTGGTAACCCAATGTTTCATTGGCAGAAGTCACAATTGCATTTTTCAAATTATCCCTCTGATTGTGTGTGTCTAACATCAGAGATCCTACTTAATTTAAACAACGTTGGATTGTGCAATTGTATTTGTTAGCATTTTGTATCATCTTCAGTTTTTCTACTGTCCACTTGCTGTTAGCTAGTCTCTGTCTGAACAATCTCTTTCCTCCTTGTAACTTGAAATCCATCACAACAGCATTGTGATCACTGCAGATGTCAGCTCCAGGATAAGTTTTGCTTTGCTGTATGCAACAACCATTATATTACAAAATTTAGGAACTTAACGTTTATCAACTACTTGGAAACTTGAAAAAATTTAATTTGACATGAATTCAGGTTGATAAATTAATAAATTCAGGTTACTTCAATAAGAACATTAGTTATTCAAGAGAAAACTCAATGAAATCTATTTTTTATTCAAGTAGAACAATTGCATCTGATACATAACAAATTATTTGTTTTTTATTAGGTCCCAGACCTCATAACAACAACAAAACAAGTACTCAAGGTTAATAACTTCAAATAAATAACAATGTAAAAAAGGAAAATAGCTAACCCCCTACAAGACTTAGATCCTGTATGGAAATACTAGTCCTAGACCTCATGACAACAACAAAACAATTACCTTCAACAATAAAACAAGAAGATAAAAACAAATAAAAAGACTCACTAGATCGATAATGGAACTTCGTTTTGAATCTTTTGGTGCCGATGTCGGAATGTCTCCGACTTTCCTGAGGTCGAATCTGATGCACAAACATCTGGAAAGCACTTGGGTGATGTTGCCCAAATTGAGCAGAGTGTTTAAAACTTCCAGCTTCATCAAATTGACCAAAATCATCAAATTGATCAAACTGGGGACTTTGACCAGACTGGTCAAGTTGTTCAGCAAATGACCAAAATTAATGTGAAAATTAATGATCCAGGCTTCTTTGTCTTTCTTAGCATGTCTATTCACTAGATTTCTAAGTCTGTTATACTCATTTCTATTTCTATCTCTTTTGTGCTCCCTTCTCAAATCCATTAAAATTATGGTGTCCTCACTCATCCAAGGGCTTCTTGGTTGCTCCTTCTGGTAACCCAATGTTTCATTGGCAGAAGTCACAATTGCATTTTTCAAATTATCCCTCTGATTGTGTGTGTCTAACATCAGAGATCCTACTTAATTTAAACAACGTTGGATTGTGCAATTGTATTTGTTAGCATTTAGTATCATCTTCAGTTTTTCTACTGTCCACTTGCTGTTAGCTAGTCTCTGTCTGAACAATCTCTTTCCTCCTTGTAACTTGAAATCCATCACAACAGCATTGTGATCACTGCAGATGTCAGCTCCAGGATAAGTTTTGCTTTGCTGTATGCAACAACCATTATATTACAAAATTTAGGAACTAAACGTTTATCAACTACTTGGAAACTTGAAAAAATTTAATTTGACATGAATTCAGGTTGATAAATTAATAAATTCAGGTTACTTCAATAAGAACATTAGTTATTCAAGAGAAAACTCAATGAAATCTATTTTTTATTCAAGTAGAACAATTGCATCTGATACATAACAAATTATTTGTATTTTATTAGTTCCCAGACCTCATAACAACAACAAAAAAAGTACTCAAGGTTCAAATAAATAACATTGTAAAAAAGGAAAATAGCTAACCCCCTACAAGATTTAGATCCTGTATGAAAATACTAGTCCTAGACCTCATGACAACAACAAAACAATTACCTTCAACAATAAAACAAGAAGATAAAAACAAATAAAAAGACTCACTAGATCGATAATGGAACTTCGTTTTGAATCTTTTGGTGCCGATGTCGGAATGTCTCCGACTTTCCTGAGGTCGAATCTGATGCACAAACATCTGGAAAGCACTTGGGTGATGTTGCCCAAATTGAGCAGAGTGTTTAAAACTTCCAGCTTCATCAAATTGACCAAAATCATCAAATTGATCAAACTGGGGACTTTCACCAGACTGGTCAAGTTGTTCAGCAAATGACCAAAATTAATGTGAAAATTAATGATCCAGGCTTCTTTGTCTTTCTTAGCATGTCTATTCACTAGATTTCTAAGTCTGTTATACTCATTTCTATTTCTATCTCTTTTGTGCTCCCTTCTCAAATCCATTAAAATTATGGTGTCCTCACTCATCCAAGGGCTTCTTGGTTGCTCCTTCTGGTAACCCAATGTTTCATTGGCAGAAGTCACAATTGCATTTTTCAAATTATCCCTCTGATTGTGTGTGTCTAACATCAGAGATCCTACTTAATTTAAACAACGTTGGATTGTGCAATTGTATTTGTTAGCATTTAGTATCATCTTCAGTTTT